>NW_028262339.1:1232145-1385223 GCF_047370975.1 Nipponia nippon | reverse complement strand
TGAAGCTCAGTGTCCCCTCTTAGGTGTCAAGACTTGTACATTTGTCTACCTTGGCATAGACTTCTGCTGTTTTCCTATCCCTAGACCGGGCTGTCAGGTACAGTACTCTGTGGTCCCTGCAGAGCATTTGGGGGCAGGTAAAGGGCAGGACGATGGGGTTGACAGGACTCTCTCAACCACCTTTAAAGCAGAATATCAGCTCCACATCCCTGGGGGACCTCAGGCCAATTTCACTGGCCACAGACTATAAGGAATGGACAAGGACCACAGCTTTATCACCCCCAAACTCAATTAGGATGCAAATTAAATGCTTACAGTCTTTCCTCCAGAAGGATATGCCAAACAGCATCTTTAATAATGAGACTTTGACTTAAAATCCAAACACTGTTTATTTTGACAATTGCAACAAGGAATATATATCCAGATCAAAGTATTTTTTCTATCCAGTCAGTTGGAATCAGGCAGCCGTGTATACATTAAGCACCAATACTCTCTGACCTCAGATAATAAAACAGTTTATGAAAGTATTATCTCACTTAAAAGTTTGCCATCCTGAGGAGGTAACCTAGGAAAGCACAACTTCCTCATATACCTTCTGGGTAGACCACACTGATTCCCTAAACAGCTCATGTTTAAAGTAAGAAAAGGGATCTTGGTTTAAAAACTGTCTTTAACAGCTCTTTGCTGCTCTGTATTTCCAAGCTTTGAAGCTTCTAGTTAATTTTTTTTTTTTTAATTAAAAAAAAAAATCAGTCTGCTCAGCTAGAGAATAAGCTAAGTTTTTCAGGGCTAGTATGTATGTCTTGCTCCTTTACATTCCCCAAATGGGTGGGAGAGATGGGTTTTTCTTTGGTCATTCTTTCCTTTTTCTACTCATCTTTCCTTGCAGTGCCAAACCAATGTATTCACACAGTAATAACATATCCATTAGCAGACCAATTGATAGGAGCAGCTCCAGCTCTGTCACAAAAACCACTCAGCATAGTTTAAGTTATATTTTTAAGTTTAAATATCTAACAACTGTTCCTTATAGTTGTTAGAAAATCTAGTTGGTCCAAAATATTTTCCCAGTTTATTAACTAATAACATAGTATGCAAAACCACCCATAATCATAATATCTTCACAAAATCTATCCCAAAATAAACAAAGAAAAAGAAGTATCATAAACAAGAAAGTTTATCTTAAGATCTTCATCATGTTCTACAGCATACAAAAATGCCACGATGCTATCATTTTATAGACACACCTTTGCCTTCTGATATGAGCATTCATAAACTAGAAAGTAACTGACCTAAGTGAAAAGTACAGAGCAAAACACTAATAACTGAACTCACAACTGCATTTTTCAGTCTGCACTTGCAAAAATCAGAACTCAGCTAAAGGGCTTACTTCAAGCAAGACTGAAATTCTTTCTAGGCCTCAAGAGTCCCATCAGCATTAACGCATCTTTGGTTCAAAGCCATTACATAGCATCTTGGAGGACCGCAGTGATGAAATGTTCAGTAACTGGGTAAGAAGGGAAGTCTACTTGCCAGATTCTCAGCTGATGTCAACTAACATAGCACTATAGATATTAAAGGAGATATATCATTTTATGCTGATAGGAATCTGACCCTTGTTTTCAGTTGAAATAGGGAAAAAGACAGATCTGTGATGCTGTTCAGAAAACAGCAGGATGGAAAGATGTGTCAAGGAACTACAGTCGAGAAATGTAAGGAATGGATAGGTGAAAACCAGATTCTTCTTACAGCAATCACATTCTGCTTTAGATAAAACACCCAGTAAAAACCTTGATGGAAAAACTAATTAATCTCTTTTGCGTCCATTTCCTCTGTTATACCTTTCCTGCTTTGCTTACTTATCCTTTAGATCAGGTCTTCCAGGTAGAAACTGCCCTGTATGATGCATGTACAGCATTGGACAAAAGAAGACTCCAGTCTCACATGAGGTTAGCAGAGGTCAGCAGGTGATATTCTGGTGCAAATAATTATAAAGAGTGATTTCCAGCAGAGCATGTGGAGAAATGGTTTCTTTACCTGAATGCATATAGCAATGTTGTCTTAATATCTTTTCATACCTCGGATTCAATGACCCAGGACTACAGAGGCCTTTAATGTTCTTGTCATCATTTAATGCAGCAATTCCCAAACTTTGTGACTTTGTGTCACCTCTGGCGGGGGTGAGGAGGGGGGTGGGGTGGGAGGGGCACAGCTTGCACAGGCTGCACAGATGAGCCGAGCCGGAGATCACACCTATCCTGCCGGGCTGAGCCCCCTCACACCGCAGAGCCCCAGGCCCAGCCCTGCGACGCTCCTGCTCCGCCTCCTCAGTGCTCACGGCTCCGGTAGGGAGGGGCAGTGCCCCACGTATTTACCATGGCGCAAAAGCCATAGCCATCACTCGCTCCGCCTCTCGGGCAGCATACTATAGCCCAGTACCATCCCGCCCCCCACCCGCCCACTGCTGGGCCCCAAGCGGAGGCGACGTTGGTGGGGGGGAGGGCAGACGGAGCGGAGCGCGCGTCCCAGCCTACCAGGAGGGTACCCTCTGCGCTCCCCGGCTCCCTGGACCCCTCTGTCTCGCCCTACCCTACGCTGCCCGCCTTACCCTGAGCTCCTACCACTTTGCGTGCAGACCCGCTGTCCCAGAGCGGGGCTGTCCCTCCTGCCCCATGAGACAGGCCCCCCTCCCCGTTGTTTCAGCGGCCTCCGCAGGCAGTCCACAACGCAGAGCTGTGGCACAACGCGGAGGCCGTCCGCTCCCGTCCGCTCTCCCCCTGCGTCAGCCAGCACCACCTTACCGCCCAGGCCCTGGCGGCTCCAGCCCCTGCAGGCTTGGAGGAGGTCGGCTGCCTCCCTTTCCTGGGCTGAGACATGGCAGCTGAGCTCCCTCCCGGGTGTCTCTCCGGCTCTACTGCAAGCCCAGAGGCAAGCGAGGAAAAAAAAAGGGGGGGGGGGGGCGGTTACTTAAACGTGAAGCGGTTTTTCCTACGTTCCCAGAGCTAAAACCAGACTGCGTTCTAGCTCATCACTCCTCTTCCTGCAGCCGGTAAGAGCCGGGAGGGCTCACCCCGCCCGTGCTCCGCACACCCCGCAGGAGGCAGAAGAGAGTGGGGTACAGCTCGCTGTGAGATGCCTTCTGTTTATTTTTGCCTCCTAGGATAAACCTTGGGCTTCTTGTAGACCAGAGCTGGGGAGTTGCCCTGTCTAGACCCCGGAGTCACTTACCTCTCCTGTAGTGAGAACCACCTACAAATGAGCCCAGGCCTCAGTGCTCTGATCTCCAGCAGAGCTTGTCCAAAATTTGGTTGATCTGGTTCTGATTTAGATCTGTGCTTAAATGACCAGTAAGTTTTCCCTTGGCTGGTTGTAATTGTGTTTGAGGAAGTAGCCACTAAGCATTCTTTGCTGCGTAAATGTGATTTTTCAGGTAGCAAAATTACTCTTAAAACAGGAAAATCTTGCACAAAACAAGCTTGGCTTTTTTTTTTTTTTTTTTTTTTTTCTACGGTTTGGAAAAAAAGTGTAGACACTTTCCTAGATTAAGTTGCAAGTGGATGTACTAAAAGATAACTTTTTTCTCATGAAAATCAATCCCTCTGCCTTTCTGCAGAGCCCCTTGAAAAAGCATTAGTTTTTGACATCTGATCCTGAATTGATGCTTGGAGCCATTCACAGCTCCCCTCCTGGGATCCTGCTTGTTCAAAGCTTTCTGCTTTCTTTGAGCAAAGGCCAGCAGTAGTTCCAGGTACCTACCTGTTCCTGTAACTTAGGCTCCTTTAGCGTTTAACCCTTGCCATCCCAAGAACCTGAAATTGCATATAATGCAAAGGATACTTTCCCTCCAAAAGAATAGATTCAGTTTTGAAGTCTGCCCTATATCTTGTGTTGGGTTTTTTAAAGTGTAGCATTACAGCTCATATGTACTGCAACTCAGGTTATTAAATCCAAAAGCCTTGTTTTTTTTTAAAGAGTAAATTCTAAATATGTCCCAATCCATGTGAGTGTTTACACAAATGAGTTGCCCAAGATGTACTGACAGCTCTTCCAAAATACAGCAGGAATAATTAATGGTCAATCAAAGCTGCTGGAAGATTAAGCATGACCAAATGACCCTGGTCGAAAACTGAAAATATGCCATGAGTATGAATGGTATAATACTGATTCTGGATGAAAGACTTGATTTGGTTTGGCCAAGTCTCCTGTTCATCTGGATGTGTAGCTGAAATGGAAAATTCACCATTTTAAGAGCAGTTCTCCAAGACTTTCTCAGTGAAGAAACAAACTGGGATTAATGTAGTATAGTAATGTATTGGATTTGCGTGACAAGGTTTTGGTAGCAGGGGGGCTACAGGGGTGGCTTCTGTGAGAAGCTGCTAGAAGCTTCCCCTATGTCTAATAGAGCCAATGCCAGCCAGCTCCAAGAGGGACCTGTTGCTGGCCAAGGCCAAGCCAATCAGCGACGGTGGTAGCACCTCTGGCATAACATATTTAAGAAGGGGAAAAAAACTGCTGTGCAACAGCAGCTGGAAGAGAGGAGTGAGAATATGTGAGCGAGACAACTCTGCAGACACCAAAGTCAGTGAAGAAGGAGGGGGAGGAGGTGCTCCAGACGCCAGAGCAGAGATTCCCCTGCAGCCCATGGTGAAGACCATGGTGAGGCAGGCTGTTCCCCTGCAGCCTATGGAGGTCCACAGCAGAGCAGATATCCACCTGCAGCCCGTGGAGGACCCCACGCCGGAGCAGTCTGTTCCTGAAGGACTGCACCCCGTGGAAAGGACCCACACTGGAGCAGTTTGTGAAGAACTGCAGCCCGTGGGAAGGACTCACGTTGGAGAAGTTTCATAGAATCATAGAATACCAGGTTGGAAGGGACCTCAAGGATCATCTGGTCCAACCTTTCTAGCACAATCTAGATGAGATGGCCCAGCACCCTGTCCAGCTGAGTCTTAAACGTGTCCAGCGTAGCAGAGTCAACCACTTCCCTGGGGAGATTATTCCAATGGTTGACTGTTCTCATTGTGAAAAATTCTCCTCTCGTGTCCAATCGGAATCTCCCTGGGAGTAACTTGTACCCGTTACCCCTTGTCCTCACCATGTGACTCCTTGTAAAAAGGGAGTCACCATCTTCTTTGTAGCTCCCCTTTAAGTACTGGTACATGGTGATGAGATCACCTCTAAGCCTCCTTTTCTCAAGGCTGAACAAGCCCAGCTCTCTCAGCCTATCCTCATATGGCAGGCTTCCCAGACCCTTGATCATCTTGGTGGCCCTTCTCTGGACCCCCCTCCAGCCTGTCCACATCTTTTTTGTATAACGGGGACCAGAACTGTACACAGTATTCCAGGTGTGGCCTGACAAGCGCTGAGTAGAGAGGGATAATGACTTCTTTATCTCTGCTGGTGATGCCCTTGTTGATGCAACCCAGCATCCTATTGGCCTTCTTGGCTGCAGCAGCACACTGTTCACTCATGTTGAGTTTGTGGAGGACTGTCTTCCATGGGAGGGACCCCATGCTGGAGCAGGGGAAGAGTGTCAGGAGTCTTCCTCCTGAGGACGAAGGAGCAGCAGAAACGTGTTATCAACTGACCACAACCCCCATTCCCTGTCCCCCTGTGCCACTTGGGGGAAGGAGATAGAGAAATTGGGAGTCAAGCCCGGGAAGAAGGGAGGGGTGGGGGGAAGGTGTTTTAAGATTTATTTTTATTTTCTCATTACCTTACTCTGACTGGATTGGTAATAAATTAAATTAATTTTCCCCAAGTTGAGTCTGTTTTGCCCGTGACGGTAATTGGTGAACGATCTCTCCCTGTCCTTTTCTCGACCCATGAGCCTTTCGTTATATTTTCTCTCATCTGTCCAGCTGAGGAGGAGGACTGATAGAGTGACTTTGGTGGGCACCTGGCATCCAGCCAGAGCCAACCCACCACAAGTAAATATCCGTCAAACATTGTAACAAGAATGATGTAATTGATAACGTGAACTGGACTTCCAGTGAAAGGGGGTTCAAAATGCAATAGTTATCTATAAACTGGTATGCCTAGCTGTATATAGATACATACATACTCATATGCAAAGTTTATATACATGAGAAGGGGAAATTCAAATTGTAACTGTTCAGCAGTGGTAATTCATGACCAAGGAATGATCTGGCATGGAGGGCAAGAAGGCCTAACTGCAGAACGGGTTAAACTGGCTGGAAGCAGGAATGCCAGAGACAGAAGGACTCCCTGTAAGGGAGTGAAGTTTCCCTTTGTGATAAGAAATGCTGTGGTATTGTCTTGTGTCAACCTTGGAATGTTCTCAGGGTTCTGAGTTCTCAGGGGCCACCTTTGGTCAACAGAGCTGGTGCTGGGGGATGAACCAAACACTGGGCTAAGGCATCTGATGCCAACACTCACATGATTGGTGCAGGTGTATGTGTGTATAACGAATCAGCTTGTTAAGCATTTTTGCAGACTCCTTGTAGAACTGCTTATGGCAGTAGGACTCTGTCCAATGCATTGTTCATTAAATCTTTTTATATTTAAGCAGAAGCGTGTGTTTAATTCACCTCAAGGAGTACAATAAAAATTCCTCAGCACATGAATTGGCATGGTTGACTAATTTTATCTTGCTCAGATCATGTCTGTACACAGCTTAAGTAAAACAAATGCATGGTATTTAGGCTAGTTGTGCAAAACAGCTATATAATGAATTGTATTACTCCAAAGAAGTAATAGCAGCAACAGTTCCTAAACATATATATGTGCAAGAAGGCCGTGTACGTCAACAGGAGGAACCAAAAGTGTTTGCATTTTTAGGGAATGTTCACTGCCTAAGCAGCTATTCCCTGATTCCTCCAGGGCAAAGGCAGTAGGACTAAGTTACTGTGTGGGAAGTCCATAAATCCAATTAGTGCTCAAGCCCTTCCCCTGTCATATAAAGGGAGAATTAGACACATCAGAACCTCAAGTGGCTGAAGGTGAATCTCTAGAGGCCTTGGGGAATGGCTGTAACCCCAAGAGAGGAAGGATGGTTCAGACATGTCAGTTGCCTAAGGCCTTCCCTACTCTTCCTTTCTGGGTAGCTCTGTACCCTGTACAAATTTTTTTAGCTAGCCTTTGAAGTGATTAAATCTATGACATGTATGAATTTTGCACTTCACTCTATGGGTTAAGTGCCTAAAATTTTAAGTACGTAGCCCTTAACTAAGCTCTGCATTGCATCTGGCCATGAATGTGTTAAGTGGATACATAGGACTGTTTTATAAGGATGCGCATATAGGCAAGATCCTCTGGAGGAGATAAAGGTGAGGGACATGTTTAAGGGTATGACTTTTACACAAGTCTTTTGCATGTTATTTTATCTAGGGTCACTCTGGCAGGTCTAATGGATAGTACCACATTCCTAGGCTGCAGGCAGAGGATCCTCCCTGCTGACACAATACTTCAGTAAGCATTTACTGTACTTCACTGCTTTTATTGCTATGTTCCTGATGACAGCAAATTAAGCTGTCAGTAAGTGAAATTATGGAGTTACATAGTAACAAGGCAGTAATACATGATAAACTTGGTCATGTAGGTCTGTATTATGCAGAGTGCTGAGGATTCTGCTGATCCAGAACCACATTGACTTTAAGCTGTCCTATTAACAAGTTTAGTATGTAAATACAGTCTTGCCCTTAGAGACATGCACAGGTCTCGCTCCTAGAAACCCCCAGACCCTATGGTCTCTCTGGCAACTTGCCAGGACTCCCCTGCTCTCTCCGATAGCCAGCTCCTCCCATGGTCTCACCCCGGCTCCCAGGCCACTTCACCTACTCACTGGCTAGTCTGGCTTGGTCTTCACCAGTGCTCACACACTCACTCTCATACCCGCACTCACTCCAGTTGCTGGCACCCAGATACATGGGCCTCTGATCCCTGGTCCCACTCCAGTGGCTGGCACTTGGTTTCACTCACTGGGGTCTCTCCAGTCGCTGGCAATCAGGCACATGGGCCTTCTGGCCCGTGGTCCCAGTCCATTTGCTGGCACCATGGACATGTGGGCCCCTATGACCCAAGGACCCACTCCAATGGCTGGCACTTAAGTCCACTCACTCGGGTCTCTCCATTTGCTGGCACTCAGGCACACAGGCCCTCCAACCCATGGTCTGTCTCCAGTTGCTGGCACTCACACCCCCATACATCCACATGCACACAAAACAGAGAGCCTTCATCCAGGAAAGAGTTAGAAAGGAATTTAATAAGAAGATAGGACAGGCTGCGCTGATCAGGCACAGGACATGGCCAGACAAGTGTACTGACCGGCAAGCTATTTATACACAGCTGGCCCTTTTTATCCTCATACTCATCTATTTTCCCGCAGTTGTTCCTCCCCAAATCACCTATATCCTTCCCTTTTCCTGCCTGTGGTTCCTTCCCTAAATATCTCATAATAAGTTTTGCGCAATCCCCAAATGCTCTTCCCCTGCATCCCATAATGTGTCCCATACCCCTAAGCAGTAACCCCCCTCAGGCCAAAAAGTGCTCTGTTGTTGACTCATCTTGATGGGTGTCACACCTGGACTCTGGGGCTGAGGCTCTTCTGGGACAGCCCTGGGAGGGTCATGGACAGGGTATGCCTTCCTTGTGAGTCTGTAATTTGGGTTCCCACCAGCTGGGGTGCTTCTGTGCTCCTCTGGGCTTGTGGAGATGGGCCTTTGATGGGCTGAGAGCTCCTGTGATGGGCCTGGGAGGAGCCAGGACAGGGTATTATTTGGGCTTCCCCGGCCCCCCACCATTGTCCCTCTGTGCTCCTTTGTGGGTGTGCAGATGAGTTTTTATCACACGACCTAATGTTGCAAGAGAGGATTGATAGTCTAGACATAGGACTTGTCCAATATATGTCAGCAGAAGCAATGACAGGTGGCAAAATCAGGAAGATTGGGGCCAGACTTTTTATTGCCTGTAGCGATAGGACAAGGGGTAATGGTTTTAAACTAAGAGAAGGTAGATTCAGACAACACCTGTGGTGGTAGGATTTGAGGCCCTCAGGCTTTCATTTGTTCACTTTACTAGCACTTGTCTGGGGGAGGGCGAATCTTTTGCCTTTGTGATTGGTAAACTGAGGCACAGAAAGATTAAGTGATGTGTCCAAGGTCACACAGGATGCTTGTAGTGGAGAAAGGAATTGACTGAGTTTTATTTATGCACAATCCATTCGATTACACCACATTTCTATTCTGATTATGAAGCTTAAATACATGGTTATATCAACAATGAAAAAAAATTGTTATATAACTTGTCCTCTCCAGTATGCAGACCATGAGAAATCTAACTGTGGTTTTTATCTAAGAATACATTCATGTATAATGGAATAATTCTGTGCAAAATGTATTTATATGCACACACACACTCATGCATACATATACACATTTTACATACACACACACACACACAAATTATGAATTGCACTCTAGAGACAGAAAAATTGCTTTGTCAAATACATTTCTGATCACAGTTGCATGATATCCCTAGAAACAAGGATAAAAGCAGACAATACCACTCCTTAAGAGAGTATCACATTGCTGAACCATATAAAATTGGCTTGATTGGAGTTAGTGGATGTTGCTGTGCATTTAGCAGTCTTGTTACTGTCTGGTTCATCTCATATGTAACTTGGTTAAGCAATGCCTCATCCGTAAATGAGGCTAATAGGTTAAAAGCTGTATTAATATTAATGAGCATGTCTCCAAATAATAGTTCTGCTTACAATGCAACATTCCTCAATCCATCTGCCACTTTGCCATTACTTCCCTTCTCTGAGGTTTGCTTAGTTGCATAGTACAAGTTCTTCTTCATCACTGGAGACTGTATACTCTATACAGTATTGAATAATATATATTCCAGTCTTTAGTTTATTACTATGCTTAGTGCCTTTTAAAAAGTGCAACTTCCAGTCAAAACATAGAACAGGAAGTCAAAGTAAGTACAGATGGATGAAGAAATGTTTTACAGAAAATTATAACACCATTTTGCAGGAAATTCTTTCCCGTTTCAGAAACATGGGAAGATAAAACTTAAGAGCAGCCTGTTCCAATGAGCAGAAAGTCAGGCAAAAATGCCAGGAGGCCTGCATGGATGAACAAGGAGCTCCTGGCCAAACTCAAACACAAAAAGGAAGTATACAGAGGGTGGAAGCAAGGATGCCTCTAGCTCTTGTGTTTCAGATGTCCTGTCTGAGGGCTGCAGGAGGGCAGCCCTTCTCTTCCATTTCCCTTTAACCCTTTGAGCTGATCCACCTGTAAACCAGTGTGGTGAGTTGACCTTGGCTAGCTGCCAGGTGCTCACCAAGCCGCTCTAGGATTCTTTTGAGGATGGGGAACGGGGTCTGTATTTCTAAGGGCGCGTCTAATGCGAAGAGTTCTGTATCTAATAGGACTACATAAGTAGCCAGCAGTGATTTTTCCCAGGGTGAGTACCGTGATTGTGAACCTTGCCACCCCTTTGACCTGAACCGTACGGGAGTCAATTGGGCCTTATTGGGAGCTCATTGCCACAATCCCCATTGATATCCTTTTTCTGCGAGTCCTATATGTAGGCTAAAGGGGGCCCCTGGTATTATTGGGCCCATAGCCTGATTTTCTAAAACATTGCGTATTAATAAACGAAGCACCTCTTCATGAGTAACTGTCCATTCCCAGGTAGCACGCTTCTTCAACAGATCATATAAGGGTCGAGCAATTATACTGAACCTTGGAATATGGGCTCGCCAGAATCCTAAAGTTCCTAGGGCTTGTCGGAGCTCCTTCTTATTGGAGGGTGAGCTCAACTTGGATATTTGCTGCAAGGTATCAGAGGGAATACACTGCCTGCCACTTTGCCAAGTTATGCCTAAAAATTGAACCGTTTGGCTAGGTCCCTGTCATTCAGCTTCAGGGATAGTAATTCCCTTATTTTCCAGATGGACCAGGATGCGATCACGCATTCTTTGGACCTTATTGAGGTAATCCCCTCCAATTAAAATGTCATCTATATATTGATATACTGTCACCCCTGGTTCCTGTGGGACTTGTTCTATTTCCCGAGCTAAGGCCTGATGTGACAATGTAGGGCTATGTTTGAATCCTTGGGGTAATCGGGTAAAAGTGTACTGTGTTCTGCCCCGAGTGAAAGCAAATCTCTCTTGATCCTCAGGTTGTAATGGGACCATGCAAAGCGCATCCTTTACATCCAGGACTGCCATCCAAGGATGGGCTGCTTGCTCTATAGTGAAAACAAGATCTGTGATAGATGGGACGGCAGCGTGTAAGGGTCCAGTATTTTCATTCAGTTTACGATAATCTACTGTCAAACGCCAGGTGCCATTAGGCTTATGGACAGGCCACACAGGGTAGTTATACGGGGAATGAGTTTTCTGAATAATACCCTGTTGTTCTAAATCCTGAATAAGACTAGTTATGCCTAGTGAGGCTTCGGAGCTAATATGATATCGTTGTACATGAGTCAAGGCACTTTTAGGCAATTTAGGCGCGGCATGTGATAAAAAGGCACTAGACCCCTCGGTTGGTATTTTATCTATGGAGACTGTGGAGTTTTGAATCCAAGGGTTTGGCGCCCAAGTGCCTAATAGTTTGGAATTTTAATTTTAATATACCCAGGGTTTCTTTGTCCTGCCCCCATCAAGGTTTCTTTGTCCTGCCAACTACTCCCCATCAAGGAGGTTTTCCAGTTAAGGAGATATCCTTTGTCAGTATGTTTACCAGGTCACCTTTGTGGCTGCTCTGTCAGTACCCCAAAGCTTCCCACCTCCCCAGGAGCATAGTAATCTCTTTTAACAGAAGCAGCGGCATAGACATGTCTACCAACACGCTGCTACTTCACACATCTATGAAATGAAACACTGGACAATCATTTTAACTCAAGTACGGAGAAACTTTATTAAAAAGGCATGAGGGGAGTTGGTTGCCAGTCAGCCTTCTCCAGGATTTTTCCTTTTTTTTTCCTTGAACACTACTGTCACTTCTATGTCTGTTCTCCTTTCTTTAGCTGCTGCAGGCCCAGACAGGAATGCAGACAAGTCACGGCACACTTCTGACTTCTCCCCCTCAGTCCTCAATACCCAAAGCATGGGGAAGGCAGGAGCCTAGTTTCGTGGGTAAAAACTTTAAAGGGTCTATGACTGTCGAGGACTGTTATGGAACCAGAATTGTCTCGACATTGCCGTTCTACCGCCATCTTCTGGTTTCGACATCCAGCCCCCGACGAAACCACCACAGGATGCCCATGCAGAGACCAGGACACGAAAGGCGGGACCATGGACTGCACGCACGCCTGCGCAGAGGCCAGGACGCGAAAGGCAGAGGCCAGGACGCGAAAGGCGGGGCCATGGACTGCACGCACGCCTGCGCAGACACCAGGGCGCGAAAAGCAGAAGCGCAAACTGCATGTACGCAGACCCATTCTGCGCATGTGCATGGCCCTATAAAAGGACCGCGTGCGCCTTTTGAGGCTCTCTTTCTCTTCTCGTCATACCCCGCGCACCTCCTTGGAAGCTGCTCCTGCGGACACAGAGGCTGGACCGACTGGACCTTTGATTGACAGGACAACACCGGACTCGGAGTGGCGGTAGCTAGTTCCCCTATGTGGCTCTCTTCTCACCCGCCTGAGCACGCTCTTTCTCTCTTTTTTCTCTCCTTTTCTCTCTTTCTTCCCCCCCCCCCCCCCCCCCCCGTCTTCCTACGGGGTCCTCACCCCTTCGTTCGCCAAAATAAAGTCAAAAGGTTGTACGGCATTTGACCTCGTTTGCGTCTTAATCTCGTCCTTGGGATCGTATCGAAACCTCCCCCGACTTTGGATCGGGACAATGACATATACTCAGGCTGGGTACTACTATGCACATGATGTGACAGGAATGGCTCACAAAATCAGGAGAGGCCGGGAAGAGGCCCTGGTCCTCATGGGGAATTTCAACCACCTCGATATCCGCTGGAGGGACAACGCAGTGGGGCATAAGCAATCCAGGAGGTTCCTGGAGAGCATCAATGACAACTTCCTGACCCAAGTGATAGAGGAGTCAATGAGGAGAGGTGCTCTACTGGAACTCATACTCCTATACCTCATGGGGATGTGAAGGTCAAAGGCAGCCGTGGCTGCAGTGACCATGAGATGATGGAGTTGAGGATCCTGAGAGGAGGGAGCAGGGCAAAAAGCAGGCTCACAGCCCTGAACTTCAGGAGAAACTTTGGCCTCTTCGGGGATCTGCTTGGTAGAGTCCCAAGGGACAAGGCCCTGGAGGGAAGAGGGGCCCAAGAAAGCTGGTTAATATTCAAGCATCACCTCCTCCAAGCTCAAGAGCGATCCATCCCAACGAGCAGGAAGTCAGGCAAAAATGCCAGGAGGCCTGCGTGGATGGACAAGGAGCTCCTGGCTGTGCTGGTTTTGGCAGGGATAGAGTTAATTTTCTTCATAGTAGCTAGTATGGGGCTATGTTTTGGATTTGTTTTTGTTATTGCTGAGCAGTGCTTACACAGAGTCAAGGCCTTTTCTGCTTCTCACACCACCCCACCAGCGAGTAGGCTGGGGGTGCACAAGAAGTTGGGAGGGGACACGGCTGGGACAGCTGACCCCAACTGACCAAAGGGATATTCCAGACCATATGATGTCATGCTCAGCATATAAAGCTGGGGGAAGAAGAAGGAAGGGGGGACGTTCGGAGTGATGGCGTTTGTCTTCCCAAGTAACCATTACGCGTGATGGAGCCCTGCTTTCCTGGGGATGGCTGCACACCTGCCTGCCGATGGGAAGTAGTGAATGAATGCCTTGCTTTGCTTGCGCGCATGGCTTTTGCTTTACCTATTAAACTGTCTTTATCTCAACCCACGAGTTTTCTTGCTTTTACTTTTCCAGTTCTCTCCTCCGTCCCACTGTGGGGGAGTGAGCGAGCGGCTGTGTGGTGCTTAGTTGCTGCCTGGGGTTAAACCACGACACTGGCCAAACTCAAACACAAAAAGGAAGCATACAGAGGGTAGAAGCAAGGATGAGTAACCTGGAAGGAATACAGAGGCACTGTCTGAGCATGCAGGGATGGGGTTAGGAAAGCCAAAGCCCAAATGGAATTGAATCTGGCCAGGGATGTCAAAGGGAACAAGAAGGGCTTCTCTGAGTACATAGGTGAGAAAAGGAAGGCTAGGGAAAATGTGGGCCCGCTGCTGAGTGAGACATAGAATCATAGAATCGTCAAGGTTGGAAAAGACCTCTGAGATCATCGAGTCCAACCGTTAACCTAGCACTGCCAAGTCCATCTATACCATGTCTTCAAGCACCGTATCTATCCGTTCTTTAAATACCTCCAGGGATGGAGACTCAACCACTTCCCTGGGTAGCCTGTTCCAATGCTTGACCACCCTTTCGGTGAAGAAGTTTTTCCTAATGTCTAAACTAAACCTCCCCTGGCGCAGCTTGAGGCCGTTTCCTCTTGTCCTATCCCTTGTTACTTGGGAGAAGAGACCGACCCCCACCTCACTACAACCTCCTTTCAGGTAGTTGTAGAGAGCAATAAGGTCTCCCCTCAGCCTCCTCTTCTCCAGGCTAAACAACCCCAGCTCCCTCAGCCTCTCCTCATAAGACTTGTGCTCTAGACCCTTCACCAACTTCGTTGCCCTCCTCTGGACACGCTCCAGCACCTCAATGTCCTTCTTGTAGTGAGGGGCCCAAAACTAAACACATTACTCGAGGTGCAGCCTCACCAGTGCCGAGTACAGGGGCACTATCACCTCCCTGGTCCTGCTGGCCACACTATTCCCGATACAGGCCAGGATGCCATTGGCCGTCTTGGCCACCTGAGCACACTGCTGGCTCATGTTCAGGCGGCTGTCAACCAACACCCCCAGGTCCTTTTCTGCCAGGCAGCTCTCCAGCCACTCCTCCCCCAGCATGTAGCGTTGCATGGGGTTGTTGTGACCCAAGGGCAGGACCCGGCACTTAGCCTTGTTGAATCTCATGCAGTTGGCCCCGGCCCATCGGTCCAGCCTGTCCAGGTCCCTCTGCAGGGCCTTCCTACCCTCCAGTAGATCGACACTTCCCCCCAACTTGGTGTCATCTGCAAACTTCCTGAGGGTGCACTCGATCCCCTCGTCCAGATCATCAATGAAGATATTGAACAGGACTGGCCCCAGTACTGAGCCCTGGGGAACACCACTCGTGACCGGCCGCCAACTGGATTTGACTCCATTCACCACCACTCTCTGGGCATGGTGACATGGGACGTGGAAAAGGCTGAGGTACCGAATGCCGCCTTTGCCTCAGTCTTTACTAGGAATCCCAGGTCCCAGAGACCAGGGGGAAAGCCTGGAGCAAGGAAGACGTACCCTTGTTGGAGGAGGATCAGGTCAGGGAATACTTAAGCAAACCGGACCCTGATGGGATGCACCCAGGAGGGCTGAGGGAGCTGGCAGATGTCATTGCAAGGCCACTCTCAATAATCTTTGAACAATCATGGCGACTGGGAGAGGTGCCCGGGGAATGGAGGAAAGCAAATGTCTCTCCTACCTTCAAGAAGGGCAAGAAGGAGGACCCAGGGAGCTACAGGCCGGTCAGCCTCACCTCAGTCGCTGGGAAGGTGATGGAGCAGCTAATTCTGGAAACCATTTCCAGGCACATGAAGGACAAGACGGTGATCGGGAGTAGTCAGCATGGCTTCACCAAGGGGAAGTCACGCTTGACCAACTTGATAAACTTCTATGATGAAGTGACTGGCCTGGTAGACGAGGGGAGAGCAATGGGTGATGTCTACATAGACTTCAGGAAGGCTTTCGACACTGTCTCCCATTAGAGCCTCATGGAGAAGCTAATGAAGTATGGGCTGGATGAGCAGACAGTGAGGTGGTTTGAAAACTGGCTGAATGGCCGAGCCCACAGGGCGGTGATCAGTGACACAAAGTCTAGTTGGAGGCCAGTAACTAGCGATGTACCCCAGGGGTCAATACTGGGCCCAGTCCTGTTCATCATCTTCATTACTGATCTGGATGCTGGGGCAGAGTGTACCCTCAGCAAGTTTGCTGATGACCCAAAACTGGGAGGAGTGGCTGATACACCACAGGGTCGTGCTGCCATCCAGAGGGACCTCGGCAGGCTGGAGAAATGGGCTGACAGGAACCTGATGAAGTTCAACAAGGGGAAATGCCAAGTCCTGCACCTGGGGAGGAAGAACCCCATGCACCAATATATGCTGGGGGCCGCCTGGCTGGAAAGGAGCTTTGCAGAAAAGGACCTGGGGGTCCTGGTGGGCACCAGGTTGAACATGAGCCAGCAATGTGCCCTTGCTGCAAAGAAGGCTAATGGTATCCTGGGCTGCATTAGGAAGATTGTTGCAAGCAGTTTGAGGGAGGTGATTCTTCCCCTCTACTGAGCATTGGTGAGGCCACACCTGGAGCCCTGTGTCCAGTTCTGGGCTCCTCAGTACAAGAGAGACATGGATGTACTGGAGAGAGTCCAGTGAAGGGCCACTAAGATGATTAAGGGACTGGAACATCTCTCATATGAGGAAAAGCTGAGCGAGCTGGGACTGTTTAGCCTAGAGAAGAGAAGGCTCGGGGGGATGTCATCAACTTATAGAAATATCTGAAGGGAGGGTGCAAACTAAAAGGAGCCAGGCTCTTTTCAGTGGTGCCCAGTGGCAGGACAAGAGGCAATGGGCACAAACGGAAGCACGGGAGGTTCCATCTGAACATCAGGAAACACTTTATTACTGAGGGTGACTGAGCAGTGGAGCAGGTTTCCCAGGGAGGTTGTGGAGTCTCCTTCCCTGGAGATATTCAAAAGTCATCTGGACATAGTCCTGGGCAACCGGCTCTAGGTGGCCCTGCTTGAGCAGGGGGGTTATACAAGATGATCTCCAGAGATTCCTTCCAACCTCAACCATTCCATGATTCTATGAGTTTACCACCTTGGTGATTAATTGCACATCCATTTTTTTATTTCAGAAGCTGGCTAACAACAAAGTAGCCATCGTAGCCTTTGGCATTATGCGCTAGGAAAGTGTAGCCCCGAAACTTTGTGTCCGTAAACAACTGAATAAAGCTCATGAGACATGTGTCCCCTTTAAACTCCCATTCTCCTTCAAATTTCCATTCTGCCCTTTCTTCTTCATCCCAAGGGGCATCCGGAGCTAACTCCATGGCAAAAATGTAGTTCTGGATATGTGTCCTGGTTTCCTGCATACATTCCATGTCATAGATAATATAGCCCTGCCCTGCTTCTGCATTTTTGATCATGGGCATGAAACACTGGTGCTGGCTTACATTATGGACCTTTTTATAGCACGTTCCACACTTCCAGCCTTTACATGACGGTTTTCTACATAGGCCTTACACTTCTCAGCCAAACAATTAATTTGTTTTTTAATAGCCTGGGCCTTGTGCCTCTGTAAACATGCCCCAGACCTGCACAACAGCCTTCAGATGGGACACATTATCCTTCTCCCCAAGGTAACAGCACAGTCATGAGACAAGCAGAGCCGGCAATAATATTTACAGATATGGCCATGGTTATACAATGTATGACAAAGCTCACAAAAGTTTCTTGCCCCAAATACCTTCCTCACATCCTTAACCCCATAATAATGTTCATCATGTAAATGGAGGAAACGGGTCTTGGGATATCTAAGACTGTCATTTGACTTAAAGATCCCCCAAGCCTTTTTCCCCTCATATAGGAGGATGATGCATATATTAACATGCAGCAGTTCCTCAAACAAGGGGATGTCACTCAGCATGACTTTCCTGTGCACAGACCACCCCAGTTTGTCATGTAGCTCTTTTGCTCTGCTTAACAGTTTCGCATCTGTCAGATCCTTCACTGCTGTATGCGCTGTGAGACTCCCAGCAAAACAGAGATTATTGTTGCTGTTATTTAGATCAATTAAATAGCAATGCTTTTTGTCTATAGTTTTGGAACGGGGGATATAGGCTGCAGGGTTCTGCATAGCCCACTCCCAATGACTTTTACAATAATGATAGCCAGTCTGATCAAAACACAGCTCTCTCTTACTTTGCAAGAGAGTACTGTCCCAGTCTAAACATTTCACAGCATTCATACTGTTTAAATTAATGGCGGGAGAATATAGAGAGTCATGCATGCTGGCAGCTTCAAGATGGAGCTGAGCCTAATCACCAGGTTCAAACAGCCAACGTAAATGGTCAGATATTTGCTCTACACCCCAAATAAATGTTTCATAAGCTTCATGTAGTGGTACCTGATCTAAATCAACAAATCTGTATTCTTCTACGTACCACCTAGCTCCGAACCTCTGGATCGGCCAGTCCCGCTGCTGAACATGCTCCATGGAAGCCACAGGGCGGTCTGCTGCCTCCTCTACCACCTCTGCTACATTTGAGGGTAGGGGTAAAGCTGGTCTTTCCAACGCCCTCTCAGGCGTTGGGAGTGCAGCAGGTGGCCCCCCTGAGAAACATCCTCATTGTGTTCGACAGCCTCTTGCTCTGCAGGGGGATGCAGTAACCGGGAAGTCCCTTCCAGGGTGCCATCTTCTACCCTAGCGGGAGACATGTTCACTGGCCCGCCACATTCAGAAAAACAGTTTGCATTTAAGGACCCTTGTGGTCCCCGTAACCCCTTTGCCAACAAGACATTTGCAGCAATGCAAAACTCGTTTAGCTTTCCTAATTAGCAGTCTTTGTTTTAACAGGTTTTTCTGGTTTGCTAGCCTGTAAGCCAAGGCCTCAAAACCAACAGACCCACCAGCCTTTTTATCACCACCATCCGGCCTGCTACTTCTTTGTGCCTGAAAATGATCATGGTCTTTCAGCTCTGCAACACCCCATTGCTCGTACTGATCTGCTTGTTCTTTCTGCAGTAGCTGTGATCTCTAAGAGCATAGGGCTGTGGCCTGTGTCCCAAAGCCTGGATCTTGCTGCTTTTGCAGTAATCGTTGTCTAACAGGACTGTCTTGATTGCATGCTCGGTCTCCTGCCTCTTCTTTTCAGCATTGCCCTAAGGATCAGGAAACACATATAGCACCAGCCTGCACCCCATAATGGTCTTATGGGCAGCTGTAAGATCCACCACAACCATGGGCAAAGGGAGCTCCCCACCACCACCTGCCCTCTCTGTGTGGCACTTACTTACCTCGAAATCCAGTTTGAGATTCACAGGCCCATTGGCCACTTTTTCTGGTTTGCATGGTCTTTTTTTGGGAACCCCTTATGGTCTTTTTCTTATTTTCCCCACACACATGTTCTTCCAAAGTCGGCATGTGGTTCTGGTTTTCCATTTTTGCAGACAGTGCTGCCTGTATCTTGCAGCACCGTGCAAAGCCCAAAGTCTGCCCCAGTAATCCTGCATGGCCATGCTGTTGGGCTGGGCCTGGATGCAGGGGCCTCTCAGTCCAGCTCACAGGACTGGTCTCTTCTTTGCCTGTGACAGCGTTTGAGCAGGGGGCCCTTGAGTGAGCCTCCTGGGAGGGGTCTGTAGCCCTCGGGCATGTTCCAACTTGTCTGTGCCCTCCCCCCCCTTTGGTGCCCCTTCACCTTCTTGAAGTTCCCCCCCACCCCAGACATGTTAGGGCTTGTTCTGCAGCCTGGTAAAATGGGGGAGCCCAACCCTGCCTTTTACTTTTGCTTAATTACTTTCTATTCCCATTTCATCTTTAATTATTCATTCCATTAGCTTTTATTAAAGAATGTTTTATCCATTTTATACCTATGGTTTTTAATATAAATGCATATAGAAGTATATATATATATATATAAAACAGTGTATCTATCTGTAAATAAATAAAATATATATTCATACATATTTGTACACCCCTTTTTATATATAGTTCTATGTACGAACATATTGTATATAAATATGTATATTTTTATATCTGAGCACTTCCTGATCCAAAGCAAGCGGGCAGCCAATCACAGGGCAGCCTGAGAACACATGGGTATGACGGTATCAAGAAATAGCTGTCAGTCAATCACAATGCAGTATGAAAACACGTGGGAAATAACGCTGTCAAAAGTGGGAGCCTCCCTGTGTGTAATGACAGGGGGCTTCCTTTTCTGACGTGCTTCCGGGTACACTGGTCGGGGAGGCCAGTCCTGCCAGCCAATTACAGGGCAGTATGAAAACACATGGAGCATGGCATTGTCGAAAATGGTGGCTACCAGCCACAAAATGTTGGCTGAAACAACTTGGCGGGCCCTGCGTAATTAGTGGGAGGGTTTTTTCTGCTCTGACATCATTCTGGGGTAAACAGGAAGGGGTGGCTGGTCCTGCCAGTCAATCACAGGGCTCCCTGAGAACACGTGGGTATGATGGTGTCAAGAAATGGCCGTCAGCCAATCACAGAGCAGTATGAAAACATGTGGGTTATGACGTTTAACAAAATGGCAGCTCCCTTCCATAAAATGGCGGCGCCCTGTTTATGTAGGGGAAGGGTTTTCTGGGTCTGATGTACTTCTGGGTAAAATGGGGGGGTGGGGTGGGTGGTGGCTAGTCCGGCCAGCCAATCAGAACAGACCACATGACTGGAAGAGGGGAGGGACTTCCAGGGCAAATGGCACATGAGGCTGCTGGGAGGGGGGCAGGGCACCATTCACTTCTTATCTTGCGTATCAGTTGAACCTATACTACTGGCACTCTGCTTACTGCAAAAGGCTGCTGCTGTCTTATGTGCTATGGAATAGCAACCACTCTGTAACAAGGTTTTGGAATAACCCCCATATCATCTTAAATGTTTGGGCTAGCTTCAGACTTGGTAGTACACAATGGTTTCAACTATTACAATAAAATATTCAAACGGAGCTTCGTGATTTATGATATAGAACAGAACTCTTGAGAGCAGAGCTCTCAAAACATTTAGATTTGGGTAACTTTATCAGTTTGAAGGGAAAAAAATGGAAAAAGAAGTTGAGATGTGTATTATTTTCCCTTTGCAGAGATTTTGTGACCAAAACAAAAACTGAGTATCAGTCTGTATTGGGTTTATGTAGCAAGGTTTTGGTAGCAGTTGGGGCTGCAGGGGTGGCCTCTATGAGAAGAGACCAGGTGTTATCAGGAGCCTCAGACAAGAATGCAGATTGTTATCAGGGGCCTCAGACAAGAATGCACCCAAGGACATGACTTTCCAACTGTGACTGGCATATCCTGGGGGAGTGCAGATAAACCCATTGGAACCAAGGCAAAGAACCTGAGAAAACAAGACCACATTTGGAAGAAAAGACTCGGAGTTCATGAAAAGAACACTAAGAGACACCTCTTCAGTAACCACTAGGAACCACCAGGGACCATCGAAGACCACCCCATGGAAGCCCTCAGAGACTCAAGCCGCATGTGTAAAGACTATGCAAGTATGATAATTAGTTCCAGGAAATAGAATGAATATGTATAGTAATTCCGGGAAATCCAATGCGTATGTATGTAACAGGGGGATATAAGCTTTGACTGATGCAACATACGGCATGCACGTTAGGTGGAACTATCCCCCGTGCATCTAGCGCTGCAATAAAGAGAATGCCTGCTTCTTAATGCTACGTTGGTGTTAAGAGGTTTATTCCCGATTTCGGTGACACAGGGGCTGCCCCCGTGTCGGACAGAGCCAGTTTCAGCCAGCTCCAAAGCGGATCTGCCGCTGGCCAAAGCTGAGCCAATCAGCGACATTGGTAGCGCCTCTGTGATAACGTATTTAAGAAAGGGTAAAAATCATGGCGCAGCAGCTGTGAGGGAGAAGAGTGAGAAAAATGTGCGAGAAGCAACTATGTAGATGCCAAGGTCAGTGAAGAAGGAGGGGAGGAGGTGCTCCAGGCACCGGAGCAGAGATTCCCCTGCAGCCTGCGGAGAAGACCATGGTGATGCAGCTTGTCCCCCTGCAGCCCATGGAGGACCACGGTGGAGCAGATATCCACCCTGCAGCCCATGGAGGACTACACGCCGCAGCAGGTGGATGTGCCTTGAAGGAAGCTGCAGCCTGTGGAGAGGAGCCCACGCTGGAGCAGGTTTTCTGACAGGGCCTGTGGCCCTGTGGGGGACCCATGCAGGAGCCGTCTGTTCCTGAAGGACTGTACCCCATGGAGAGGACCCATGCTGGAGCAGTTCTTGAAGGACTGCATCCCATGAGAAGGACCTACATTGGAGAAGTTCATGAAGGACTGTATCCCATGGGAGGAACCCCACACTGGAGCAGGGGAAGAGCACGAGGAGGAAGGAGCAGCAGAGACGAAGCATTATGAACTAACTGCAACACCCATTCCCCATCCCCCCTGTGCTGCTCAGAGTGGGGGGAGGAGGTAGAAGAGTTGGGAGTGAAGTTCAGCCTGGGAAGAAGGGAGGGGCGGGGGCAGAAGGTGGTTTTAGTTTTGTTTTTGTTTAATTAATCTTATCATAGAATCATAGAATCGTAGAATCATAGAATAGTTTGGGTTGGAAGGGACCTTAAAGATCATCTAGTTCCAAACCCCCTGCCATGGGCAGGGGTACCTTCCACTAGATTAGGTTGCTCAGAGCCCCATCCAACCTGGCACTGAACACTTCCAGGGATGGGGCATCCACAACAACTTCTCTGGGCAACCTGTTCCAGTGTCTCACCACCCTCACAGTAAAGAATTTCTTCCTTATATCTAATCTAAATCTACCCTCTTTCAGTTTAAAACCCGTGGTGGGATGACCTTGGCTGGATGCCAGGTGCCACCAAGCTGCTCTGTCACTCATGGCAGCATAAGGGTGAATTATTTCTAGATCGGTGGGCCTATGACACCTCAGGCCACCAAGGAAGAGATGCAACATATAGATGGGCTCGCGATCGAGGGGTGGACTTGACCACGGACACTGTTGCACAGGTTATCCACGAATGCGAAACATGCGCTGCAATCAAGCAAGCCAAGCGGTTCAAGCCTCTCTGGTATGGAGGACGATGGCTGAAATATAAATATGGGGAGGCCTGGCAGATTGATTAGATCACACTCCCACAAACCCGCCAAGGCAAGCACCATGTGCTCACCATGGTGGAAGCAACCACCGGATGGCTGGAAACATATCCTGTGCCCCATGCCACCGCTCGGAACACTATCCTGGGCCTTGAAAAGCAAGTCCTATGGCGACATGGCACCCCAGAAAGAATTGAGTCAGACAACGGGACTCATTTCCAGAACAACCTCATAGACACCTGGGCCAAAGAGCATGGCATTGAGTGGGTATATCACATCCCCTATCATGCACCAGCCTCCGGGAAAATAGAACGATACAATGGACTGTTAAAGACTACGCTGAGAGCAATGGGTGGTGGGACATTTAGACACTGGGATACACATTTAGCAAAGGCCACCTGGTTAGTCAACACTAGGGGATCTGCCAATCGAGCTGGCCCTGCCCAATCAAGACTTTTATGCACTCTAGAGGGAGATAAAGTCCCTGTAGTGCACATAAAAAATATGATGGGGAAGACAGTCTGGGT
This sequence comes from Nipponia nippon, assembly GCF_047370975.1. Classification (NCBI taxonomy): domain Eukaryota; kingdom Metazoa; phylum Chordata; class Aves; order Pelecaniformes; family Threskiornithidae; genus Nipponia; species Nipponia nippon. The sequence continues at coordinate 1,361,810 of NW_028262339.1, read as the reverse complement.
TACTCCCGCCTTAGGCAAAGGTAAACCCATTCGTGGGATTGCTTTTGCTCAGGGACCTGGGTGCACTTGGTGGGTGATGCGGGAGGATGGGGAAGTCCGATGTGTACCTCAAGGAGACTTGATTTTGGGTGAAAATAGCCAATGAAGTGAATTGTATGATGTCAATTGCTATATAATACTGTATATCATTGCTTCTATGGTGGCTATATGCCATATCAACAGTATTACAATAAGAATCACCCAGATTAATGAAGAACGAACTTTGAGGAAACCAAGCAAAGTGCAGCGGTGATGGAACCCGAACTGGCTTCAGCATGGAACAATCCAACACCACACACCATCTCTCCTGCCCTGAAAGACTGTTATGATGGATGAAGCCCGAAGTGATGGACTAAAAGAACTCAACTAACGTTTTAGAGAGATGGCCCATAGACTAAGGGAATGATATCTGTGTGTATATATCAAAAGACAGGAAAAGTGTTGGTGATTAATTGGAATGTATTGGAAAGTGTGGGACCTGAGCATGACGTAGATGGTATGGAATAAGGGGTGGATACTGTCCTGGTTTCAGCCAGGATAGAGTTAGTTTTCTTCCTAGTAGCTGGTATAGTGCTGTGTTTTGGATTTAGGATGAGAATGATGTTGATAACACACTGATGTTCTAGTTGTTGCTAAGTAGTGCTTACGCTAGTCAAGGACTTTTCAGCTTCCCATGCTCTGCCAGGTGCTCAAGAAGCTGGGAGGGAGCATAGCCAGGACAGCTGACCCAAACTGGCCAAAGGGCTATTCCATACCATATGACGTCATGCTCAGTATATAAACTGGGGGGAGTTGGCCCGGGGGCAGCAATTGCTGCTCGGGGATGGGCTGGGCATTGATCGGCGGGTGGTGAGCAATTGCATTGTGCATCACTTGTTTTGTATATTCTTTTATCATAATTATTGCTATTATTATTATTTCCTCTTCCTCTGCTGTCCTGTTAAAACTGTCTTTATCTCAGCCCACGGTTTTTTGGGTTTTTTTTTTTCCGATTCTCTCCCCCAGCCCACTGGGCGGGGTGGGGAGGGTGAGCGAGCGGCTGTGTGGTGCTTAGTTGCCGACTGGGGTTAAACCACAACACAAAGGAATTCAGAAAAACGCATTGGCAATGTCAGTTGTAGCATGCCACTTGGCTGCCTTCGATTCCAGTTCATATTGGACCTCTCACATGTCTGGTACAGCAGCACTCAGTGGTGGCGTGACTTCATTCGGGCCACGATAGTCTACTGTTAACCTCCACCCTCCGTCAGACTTTTGCACTGGCCATATGGGACTATTCAAAGGTGAGTGAGTCTTGCTGATGACTCCTTGGCTCTCCAATTGATGAATCAGCTCATGCATGGGAGTCAGGGAGTCTCGGTTTGTGCGATATTGCTGCTAGTGCACCGTCCTGGTAGCAATTGGCACCTGCTGTTCTTTGACTCACAGCAATCCCACAACAAAGGGATCTTCCGAGAGGCCAGGCAGGGTAGATAACTGTTTGATCTTCTCTGTGTTCACAGTGGTAACACCAAAAGCCCATCAGTACTTCTTTGGGTCCTTGAAGTACCCTCTCTTGAGGTAGTCTATGCCAAGGATACAAGGGGCCTCTGGGCCAGTCATAATGGGGTGCTTTTCCCACTTATTCCCTGTTAAGCTCACCTCAGCCTCCAATACAGACATCCTTGGCATCCCCCTGTCACTCCAGAGATCCAGATGGGTTCTGTGCCCCTATGCCCTGATGGCACCAGCGTACACTGTGCACCGGTGTCTACCAAAGCCTTATGCTTCTGTGGGTCTGATGTGCCAGGCCATTGAATCCACACAGTCCAGTATACCCAGTCATCCCCTTCCTCCTCCTGTCCAAAGGCAGAGACCCTCTAGTCCTGTTCCTGGTCAGAGTATTCACTGTCTGACCCTTGCAGTTCCAGACCAGAAGTCCCCTCACCAGGATCAAGGGAGGTGATTTCAGTCCTTCTACATCTGGGAGATCGCCAATTGCCTTCTTGTGTCTCTACAGCAACTAAGCTGACAGCCTTCTTGTGTGGCCCCTTCTTAACAGCTGTTTGCATACACAGGCTTCCAGCTTAAAGGTGGGTTCACCATCCCACTTCCTCATGTCCTCCCCCTGGTTCACGCAGGAAGAACCAGAGTGCACCACATGGCATGCGCCTGGGGTTCCCTTTCCCTCTGACTGGGGCAGGAGAGGACTGACTTCTTGGGGCGCCCCTGACAGCCAAGGCGCGGGCCTGTAGGGATGAGGAGGTACAGAGATTTTCTTCAAAGTTTTGGAGCCAAGAAGACACTCTCTCCACAGTTGGTGTATCCATATCCGGGCAATACATTGTTGCCAAGCTGTTAGAATATGACGCTGGGGCACTTTGAACCACCTTCCTCCACATGGCCCGTGTGCACAGGACATCCTCTGGATCTTTGGAGACCTCATCATTGTCTACATCACTGTAGATGACTTCCAGCACCGCTAATTCTCTCAGGTACTGGATGCCTTCGTCTGCAGTAGTCCACTTTCCTGGGGAGTTCACAAGATCTTCCTTGAATGGATATCTTGCCCTCACACTTGAGAGGAGCCATCTCCAGAGGCTGCGGATTGCTGCCTCTTTTCCAATTCCTCTGTCAATTCCCCATTTTCTAGCAAGGGATCCCAGCTGTTGGGTTTCATTACCTTCCAATTGCTGACTGTCAGCCCCATTATCCCAGCATCGGAGCAGCCAGGCAGCAATCCACTCACCTGGCTGGCGGCTGTAATCTTTCCACATGTCTCGAAGTTCTGATGAGGTCAGGGACCGGGTAGTTTCCGCTTCCTGTCTGAATTCTCTCACTCCTTCCTCCAATTTCTTTGCCGAAGGACCGGCTTCTTGATCAAACCTTTCCTCTTCTTCCTCTTCTCTTACTAATCGATGATATGGACCCGTCGATCTCCTTGTCCATTGTTTCTTTTTCACTACTGGGGCAATTACTGTAGTTGTTGTTTGGGTCCCTGCCTCAACCATGGTGTCCTCAGATGCAGTTTGGGTCCCTGCCTCAACCACAGTCCTCTGAGAGTACTGAACTGTGGCTTGATAGGCACAGGTCAGGCTCCAGTACAGTGCTAGAAGCTGTTGGTTTTCACTGGGGTAGGCAAGGCGCCCTTCTATGGTGGTGCGTCAGTTTGCCAGGGTTGCTTGCTTTTTCAGGTGTAAAGTCCCAGGTTATGGGAGGTGATAACCATCCTAGGAATCTGCCCAAATCCTTCCACACACCCTGCCACCCAGGGACCGGCCACTTCAAGGCACATTTCAGTATCGCCTCACCCAAAAGATGTCTCCTCTTACAGCAGGACGAGACCAGATTCCACAAAACCCATAATATGCCAACAGTATTAATTAGTAGCATTAAACAGCTCACATAAAGGTGAACGAGGACCTCGGGAGCCTGCATAAGAAAGCCATCCACATCAATCCCGGGTAGGGAGAGGGAGATGTATTCCCTCATCTTCTCCACAAGAGAGCTCCCCAAGCACAGCAAGGCCATCAATGCCAGGGCAAAGCACATAGCCATTATTTGTATTAGCATGTTCCCAAGCTCAGCAAAATAAAGAGATAAGCAGTGCAGCCAACAAACTCTGTGATCCGCACAGGAGCTTGCCACGAAATAACTACTATAGCTATAGCACGCTTAATACAAAGCTGCCGTTGTCTCATGCACCACGTTGGGTGCCAAAAATGACTGTGGTGGGTTGACCTTGGCTGGACGCCAGGTGCCACCAAGCTGCTCTGCCTCCTCAGCAGGACAGGACGGGGAGAAAATGAGATGGAAAAAAAAAACCCTCATGGGTCAAGATAAAGGCAGTTTAATAAAAGCAAAAGCAAAGGCCAGGCACGGAAGCAAAAGGAAAACAAAGATTTTATTCTCTGCTTCTCATCAGCAGGCCATGTCCAGCCACTTCCCGGGTGTCGTGGTTTAACCCCAGTCGGCAACTAAGCACCACACAGCTGCTCGCTCGCTCACTCCCCCCCGGTGGGATGGGGGAGAGACTCAGAAGAGTAAAAGTGAGAAAACTCGTGGGCTGAGATAAAGACAGTTTAAGAGGTAAAGAAAAAGCAAAGCAAAGCAAGGAATTCATTCACTACTTCCCATCGGCAGGCAGGTGTTCAGCCATCCTCGGGAAACCAGGGCTCCATCACGCGTAACGGTTACCTGGGAAGACAAACGCCATCACTCTGAACGTCCCCCCCCTTCCTTCTTCTTCCCCCAGCTTATATACTGAGCATGATGTCATATGGTATGGAATAGCCCCTTTGGCCAGTCTGGGTCAGCTGTCCTGGCTATGCTCCCTCCCAGCTTCTTATGCACCTGGCAGAGCACAAGAAGCTGGAAAGTCCTTGACTAGTGTAAACTCTGCTCAGCAAGAACCAAAACATCAGTGTGTTATCAACATTATTCTCATCCTAAATCCAAAGCACAGCACTATACCAGCTACTAAGAAGAAAATTAACTCTATCCCAGCTGAAACCAGGACACCGGGAAGCAGGGCTTCAGTATGCGTAGTGGTAGCTTAGGAAGACAAACATCATAAATAATGAATGCCCCCTCTTCCCCCTCCTTTCCTTTAGCTTTTATTGCTGAGCAGACGTCATATGGTATGGAATATCCCTTTGGTCAGTTTGTGTCAGATGTCCTGGCTATGTCCCCTCTCAGGATCTTGCCCACCCCCAGCCTACTGGTGAGGGGGAGAGGCAGCCTTGATGCTGTGGGAGCACTGCTCAGCAGTAGCCAAAACACTGGTGTGTTATCAACCCCTTTCTAGCTACCAATACAAAGCACAGCACTATGAGGGCTGCTATGGGGAAAATTAACTCCATCTCAGCCAGACCCAATACAAAACCATTACCCCTCGTCCTATTACTACATTCCCTGATAAAGAGTCCCTCCCCATCCTTCTGTATTCCCCCTTTAAGTCCCCCTGGAAGGCCATTATAAGGTCTCCCCAGAGCCTTCTCTCCTCTAGGCTGAACAGCCCCAACTCTCTCAGCCTGTCCTCATAGGGGAGGTGCTCCAGCCCCCTGATCTTCTTCATGGCCCTCCTCTGGACCCGCTCGAGCAGGTCCATGTCTTTCTTATGCTGGGGGCCCCAGAGCTGAACACAGTACTCCAGGTGAGGTCTCATGAGAGTGGAGTAGAGGGGGATAATCACCTCCCTTGACCTGCTGGCCACGCTTCTTCTGATGCAGCCCAGGATACGGTTGGCTTTCTGGGCTGCTAGCGCACGTTGCCAGCTCATATTCAGTTTTTCATCCACCAATACCCCCAAGTCCCTCTCCGCAGGGCTGCTCTCAATCTGCTCATTGCCCAGCCTGTGTCCATGTTTGGGATCGCCCCGACCCAGGTGCAGGACCTTACACTTTGCCTTGTTGAACTTCAGGAGGTTCCCATGGGCCCACCTCTCTAGCCTGTCAAGGTCCCTCTGGATGGCATCCCTTCCCTCTGGAGTATCAACCAGACCACTCAGCTTGGTGTCATCCGCAAACTTGCTGAGGGTGCACTCAATCCCACTGTCCATGTCCCCGACAAAGATGTTAAATAATACTGGACCCATGTATTGGATTTGCGTGACAAGGTTTTGGTAGCACGGGCGCTACAGGCGGGGCTTCTGTGAGAAGCTGCTAGAAGCTTCCCCTATGTCCAATAGAGCCAATGCCAGCCAGCTCCAAGACAGACCCACTGCTGGCCAAGGCCGAGCCAATCAGCAATGGTGGTAGCGCCTCTGTGATAACATATTTAAGAAGGGAAAAAAAAACCTGCACAACAGCAACTGCAGCCAGAGAGAGGAGTGAGAATATGTGAGAGAAACAACTCTGCAGACACCAAGGTCAGTGAAGAAGGAGGGGGAGGAGGTGCTCCAAGCACCGGAGCAGAGATTCCACTGCAGCCCGTGGTGAAGACCATGGTGAGGCAGGCTGTTCCCCTGCAGCCTATGGAGGTTAACAGTGGAGCAGATATGCACCTGCAGCCCATGGAGGACCCCACGCCGGAGCAGGTGGATGCCCAAAGGAGGCTGTGACCCCGTGGGAAGCCCACGCTGGAGCAGGTTTTCTGGCAGGACTTGTGACCCTGTGGGGGACCCATGCTGGAGCAGTCTGTTCCTGAAGGACTGCACCCCATGGAAAGGACCCATGCTGGAGCAGTTAGTGGAGAACTGTCTCCTGCTGGAAGGACTCATGTTGGAGAAATTTGTGGAGGACTGTCTCCCGTGGGAGGGACCCCATGCTGGAGCAGGGGAAGAGTGTCAGGAGTCCTCCCCCTGAGGAGGAAGGAGCGGCAGAAACAACGTGTGATGAACTGCTGCTCAGGGGGAGGAGGTAGAGAAATTGGGAGTGAAGTTAAGCCCAGGAAGAAGGGAGGGGTGGGGGGAAGGTGTTTTTAAGATTTGGTTTTATTTCGCATTACCCTTCTCTGATTTGATTGGTAATAAATTAAGCTAATTTCCCCAAACCGAATCTGTTTTGCCCGTGATGGTAATTGGTGAATGATCTCTCCCTGTCCTTATCTCGACCCACGAGCCGTTCATTATATTTTGTCTCCCCTGTCCAGCTGAGGAGGGGGTGTGATAGAGCGGCTATGGTGGGCACCTGGCATCCAGCCAGGGTCAACCCACCACAACCCAATACGGACCCCTGAGGGACAACACTCATCACTGGTCTCCACCAGCAATCGAACCGTTGACCTCAGCTCTTTGAGTGCGACCATCCAGCCAATTCCTTATCCACCGAGTGGTCCACCCGTCAAATCCATGTCCCTCCATTTTACAGACAAGGATGTTGTCATGGATCTTGCCCAAGTTGAGTCGCTTTTGCCCATAACGGTAATTAGTAAGTGATGTCCCTGTCCTTATCTCGACCCACGAGCTTTTTCATCTTATTTTCTCCCCCTGTCCTGCTGAGGCGGGGGAGTGAGAGAGCAGCTTGGTGGACACCTGGCAGCCAGCCAAGGTTAACCCACCACAAAGTCTAATTGTAAAAGTTAAATTTAATCTACTAGTAGCCCTGACAATAATTTCCACCTCTCTTACTATGGCAGGGTAGAGGACAGATTCAGGACAGTTTCAACTGAAAAACATTAACTTCTCTGGCTTTTCCCCTTTCCAAGCTAAATCTCAAAGAACAGTGATTTTCAATAGGTATGTCAACAGACAAATGTTACTCCCCTCCCTCCCCCAAGATCAGGAGTCTGAGAGGAATGGGAATTCCCTATTATGTTCATTCTCCTATGTGCTCTTCTCATACTCGTTAATTTTTACATATAGGCTGCCCGAGAAAGGCAGTATTCCCGTGCAAGTCTCAGGCCTTTAGAAGGTCTGTTCTCCTGGCCTAGAAACCAGGAGATTGCAAGGGTATGTAGGAGTGTCACATCCATTATGGGGTTCTGCCAAAGTTGCAGAGCTAGGAGGCCCTCCATTCTTCCAAGCTGCAGGAGGATTGCCTCTGTGATCCTAACCATATTTACCAGAGATTTCTTCCTTCGGGGCTTAGAATTCTGGCACCATGTTTGCCTTAGAGTCATTGGGGCACACCCCCACTACATAGGGTCTTAGAGACAACAGGTAGCCCTTAAAATATAATTTCTTAGGGTTTTTCCTTTTTATTGAACATAAATCTATGTATAATATCTACATGTTCCATGAAATCATAAATGCAGAAATGCCGCAGCATTGTTGCTTATTAATTCACTGCAAAGTGGCTGGCCATACTCTCCTTCAAGAGCAAGCCCCAACATAACTAAAGAAAAAAATGCCAGAATAAGGAAGTAGCCACACATTTTACTTAACTCAATCCTAAAGAGCTGATTCTAGATCCTATTTTAGAGAGTATGTAATCTCATAAGAGCCAGGGACCTTCAAGAATACTATGAGGTTCATACAAGCTACTTTTTTAACACATTGAATAGAACATCAGGGAACTATAAAAAGGAGATCACTTCCTGGGTAACCTCAACATGTAACCCAAGGGGCAATGAGGAGAGCAAAAGGATACTTCTACCCTTGGAAACCACAGCTTCAAAAGAAGGGAATGGTTTTGTATCTCACCTTTATAGGTAAGCTGTGCTTCTGAGTAAATAGGGGACTTTGATCAGGGAGAGAGGATTTTAAACAAGTCTTTTCCTTCTCAGGTGAACATCCTCATTGTAAATTAGTAGCTAGAGAAGACACATATGCCTTCCATCGTTTTACAGCTTCCATACCTGGTTGTATTTTGTGCCTTGTTCAAGGGTGTAGGCATGTTCCTATCTGTCCTTTGGCAGAGCAAAAAGAGCAAGCTTACCTCCTGAAGGGCAGCTGCCCTTTGAAGAGGCTTGGGATAAAGTGCAGCATCCCCAAAATGTTTTGGTGGAGGTGTTTTTAGAGATAGATGGTGAGCAATCTGACAGAGTGGGATGGATGGTCATCTTCCCCCACAGACTCTTCTCTAAAATTTATTAGTCTACCTCTCGGTACATAGTTGTAAGCTTTTACCTAAGAATGATACCAAAAGGCTGCTAATAATTTCTCCCTCCCCTTTTTCTGTAATGCTAACATTCCAGTAATGATGTATACTTTGATAAATAGTGGCATCTTCATTGTAGGCAGTAAAAGAGATGTAGAGAGTGACTAGATTAAGAGCTCTTTAGGCAATGACTCTTTTTCTGTATTGTATACTACTTCACATAATGTGATCATAGATACAGCTGCTATTCCTAGGTATAACTAGATAATAATGGTAATAATTATTACAATGGAGGGTTTGTAAGACAGTGAATCTTTATTTGCATGATTACAGAATAGGAGGGCTTGCTGGCATATCTTTATAGAATGTGTTTTCAAGGATACATTTATGAATACCAGTTTTAATAAACTTTCCTCATTCAATTTGGGAAAAGTTCAACTTCAGTTGTACTTTATACAGCTTTACTGTTTTTATGAGCATAGTTCTTGAAATTTATGCATCGAGTACCTCAGCCTTATATGTGTCTGCTGTCACCAAATCATCCACCCCATTCAGCAGCAGTCCCACACTTTCCCTGTTCAGCCTTTTACTATTAATGTAATGGTGGAAGCTGTCACGAAAATTTCACAACTGTCCTGTGCCAACCGAGGAGAGAGGCTAGGACACAAAGTATAGAATTGCAAGAGTAATTCTTTATTCACACGCGTGAGGTGTCCTATTCAAATTGGGGCACCCCGAATGCCATTTTACACATGGTTCTTATACCTTTCAAGTGTTCAGGTACAACATGATTTGGCCAATCACTACTTAACACACACACACTACTATTTTGAAAAGCAACTATAATTCTATGGCGTCATCATCCATCTGCTTCTTTCTTGATCTAGGTATCCCTGGAGTCGGTCTTGCTACAGTTACTTATCTGTGATGCCAGATAATGGTAGCATATTTTTGCAGTTAGAGTTTTCAGACTTAAGTTCATTCTTTCTACTTTCCCTGCTGACTGGGGATAATATGGAGTATGCAAATCTTGCTAAATTCCTAAAGTTTTGTAAAGTTGGCAAATTACTTGTGAGGTGAAATTACTTCCTTTATCTGAATCAATCCTTTCAGGAACTCAATAATGAGGAATGACTTCCTTTAATAAGAATTTAATTACAGCTGCAGAATCAGCTTTAGTTGTTGGTGTAGCCTCGGGCCATCCTGAAAGTTGATCAACTATTACCATCAAATAGCAATAATTGCCAGCTTTTGACATTTCAGCAAAATCTATCTGAATGTGTTGGAAAGGTACAATTGCTCAGGGTCTACCCCCCAGAGAGTCCGAATGTTTAGTATTTTGAGGGTTATATGACTGACAGGTTATACAAGCCATGGTTACTTGTTTGGCTGCGGTGTAGATTCCTGGCACAAACCAATCCTTCAATATTGTCTGGGCTAATGCAGTAACCCCAAAGTGCCCTAGGTTGTGATGTATTTTTGCTATAGGAATCAAGTATTGCTTAGGTAAAATAGGAAGGTTTTCTGTACCTGCTCTCCATATTCCCTGGGAGTCTTTGGTTGCTTCATACCTTTTCCAAGAGTCAATTTCCTCAGTAGGGACAGTCAAGTGTATTTTTTCAGGAGCAGGTAACACTAAGTCGGATCATTGGACTGCTTGTAAGCTCGGTGGTTTGTACGGCTGTAGTGCTGCGGCTTCTGTGGCAATATCTGCTAGATTATTTACTATCTCTTCTTTTGTCCTTCCTCAGGTATGGGCTGGCTGATGAATGATAGCAAGTTTCTCTGGCAATTGTATAACTTTTAACAGTTTAGTAATTTGTGGAGCATTTGATATTTTACTTCAACTAGAAGTCGTAAGCCCATGCAGCTTCCATAACTGCCCAGTAGCATGGCATACTCCAAATGCATATCGAGAATCAGTATAAATATTTATAGTCTTTTCTTTGGCCAGCTGACAGGCCTTTGTCAATGCAATTAATTCTGCTGTGCTTGTGCACTCAGCTTTGGACTGAATGGTAAAGCCTCCACTACTTCATTCATAGTAGTTACTGAATAACCTGTAACCCAGTTGCTGTTCAAATAATACGAGGACTCGTCAACAAATAGTTCCAGATCGGGGTCTAGAAACAGCACATCTGTTAAATCTTCCCGAGTTTTTTCAGCTTCACAGGTTGTTACTACACAATCATGATGTGAAGTTCCTTCCCCAGGTAAAGGGAATAGAGTAGCAGGGTTCAGCATATTACATTGCTTAATTGTTATGTTTTCCGCTGTTAAGAGAATCAGCTCATAGTGATGTATTCGCTATGGTGACGTTGCCTGCATAACATGCTGTGATAGCAGCATTTCAACTTCATGTGGTACTTGTACTGTCAGAGGGTGTCCAAGCACTAGATTCTTACTCCGTTCAACTAGGAGTGCTGTGGCAGCTATCGCATGGATGCGGGCAACAGATCCTTGAGCTACCGGATCTAGCTGAGCTGAATAATATGCAATTGGACGTTGTCATCCTCCTAGGCTTTGAGTTAACCCCTGAGGCTATTCCTTTCCTTTCATGTATGAACAAAGTAAATGGCTTACCGTAGTCTGGTAATCCCAGAGCAGGTGCAGTCATTAATGCTTGTTTTAGACGTTTGAATGCCTTTACCTTGTCAGCTGTCCAGTGGATAGGTTCCTTGGCATCTTGAGCTTGTACCAAAGGTTTAGCCATTTCATCAAAAGCAGCTATCCAGGGTCAGCAGAATCCTACTGCTCCTAAAAAAGCTTGAAGTTGTTTCTTAGTAATAGGTTGAGGAAGATTTTGAATAGCCTCAATGCAGTTATTAGACAGTTGTCATTCTCCGTGTTGGAGAACGTAACCCAGATATTCCACCTTTTTTTTTTTCTTTCCACAAAATTGTACCTTATGCAGAGAAACCCGATGGCACTTTTCAGCTAAGGCAAATAATAATGTCCGGGTGTCAGCTATACAGCATTCTCCTGGAGAAACTGGCTGCTCATGGCTTGGATAAGTGCACTCTCCGCTGGGTTAAAAAATGGCTGAACGACCAAGCCCAGAGAGTGGTGGTGAATGGAGACAAATCCAGTTAACGACCAGTCATGAGTGGTGTTCCCCAGGGCTCAGTACTGGGGCCAGATCTGTTTAATATCTTTATCAATGATCTTGATGAGGGGATTGACTGCACCCTCAGGAAGTTTGCAGGTGACACCAAATTGGGCAGCAGTGTTGATCTGCTGGAGGGTAGGAAGGCCCTACAGAGGGATCTGGACAGGCTGAATTGATGGGCCGAGGCCAATTGTATGAGATTCAACAAGGCTAAGTGCCGGGTCCTGCCCTTGGGTCACAACAACCCCATGCAACGCTACAGGCTTGGGGAGGAGTGGCTGGAGAGATGCCTGGCAGAAAAGGACCTGGGGGTGTTGGTTGACAGCTCCCTGAACATGAGCCAGCAGCGTGCTCAGGTGGCCAAGAGGGCCAATGGCATCCTGGCTTGTATCAGGAACAGTGTGGCCAGCAGGACCAGGGAGGTGATAGTGCCCCTGTACTCGGCACTGGTGAGGCCGCACCTCGAGTACTGTGTTTAGTTTTGGGCCCCTCACTACAAGAAAGGCATTGAGGTGCTGGAGCGTGTCCAAAGAAGGGCAACGAAGCTGGTGAAGGGTCTAGAGAACAAGTCTTATGAGGAGCGACTGAGGGAGGTGGGGTTGTTTAGTTTGGAGAAGAGGAGGCTGAGGGGAGATCTTATTGCTCTCTACAACTCCCTGAAAGGAGGTTGTAGTGAGGTGGGGGTCGGTCTCTTCTCCCAGGTAGTAAGCAACAGGACAAGAGGAAACGGCCTCAAGCTGTGCCAGGGGAGATTTAGCTTAGATATTAGGAAAAATTTCTTCACGGAGAGAGTGGTTAGGCATTGGAACAGGCTGCCCAGGGAAGTGGTGCAATCACAGTCCCTGGAAGTGTTCAAAAAACATGTGGATGTGGTGCTTAGGGACATGGTTTAGAGGTGGACCTGGCAGTTAGGTTAACGGTTGGACTCGATGATCTCAGAAGTCTTTTCCAACCTTAATGATTCTATGATTCTGTACAAGATTCCTTAGAGGTACGAGTTATTAGAAATCATCAACATATTGCATCAGAACAGGTCAATTTTTAAACACACCATCCTGCAAATCTTTTACTAAAATTCTAGAAAAAATAGTGGGGGACCCAGTGAAGCCCTGGGGAATCCTTGTCCATGTCAGCTGTATTTTTCCCCAAGTAAATGCAAAAAGGTATTGAGAGTCCGGATGGATAGGTATACTAAAAAATGTGGCACATAAGTTGATTACAGAGTACTGTTATAGAAGCAATTTGATTAACTGTATTCTTCTCTCTGAATAGTCTCGTTTAGCATTAGTAGCTTAGCACTAGTAGCTAAAGTAGTTGAAGCCTTAGGCCGCAAGAGCTGACCAAGAATAAACTTTCTGATAAAACTAATGCTGCTAACACAGAACTAGCTGAATCCAGCAGATGTGAGCGGAATGAAGAAGATAAGGACCAAGGAAACAATTCCAAGAGAATGAGGTAACTTCAGAAGAAGGCCAGCCCAGCAACAGTGAAAACCAATAAGAAATCAAGAGATCACCGACCAGAATTAAGTGATTGGACTTGGGAATCGGGTGCTGGGTGGTACGGGTATAATTGAGGGGCGCGATCTGGGGTAGGGGTCCCTCTCCGGAGGCACCCAGCTCGAGCTGTAACCTGAGAACTAATAAAAGAGTAACTGGAAACCTTCACTTGGACCTTACATTAATCAGCGGGATCCTAGGGTCGGACCTTCTTATGGTGGCTGGCATGCGTAAATCCATAACAGTACCATTTAGCATTTACTGGAATTAATTTAATAATTGTAGAAGGATCTCGTACCACCAGGTGGGGAACTATGACCCACTCATTTATCGCCCTAAGATCTTGCACAAACTGGTAAACTGGTTCGCCATCTGATCCCAGTTTAGGTTTTCTGATCGTTAGGATAGGAGTACTGCAAGGGGACTGACATTCTGCTAATATTCCCTTTTTGATATACTCCTCTATCAGTGGTGCAACACCTGCTATAGCTTCAGTAGATAATGGATATTGTCGGATCGAGGGCAGGTTACCGCCTTTAGTTTGAATAAATACTGGTGTGGCCGATTTGAATAAGCCCACATCCATGGGGTCCCATCCCCACAATGAAATTGGTATATCATTTAGTTCCTTAGGCAAAGTTCCTAATTCACTGGGGTTTGCCAAGGCAGCGACCAATTTTGGTAAACTTGAGTTAGGTAATTTGAGTTTAATTCCATCTGGAGTACAATGTAACTTCGCATTCAGCTTACAAAGAAGATCCCTTCCCAGCAAGTTGACAGGAGCGTCCTGTACAGCTATGAAAGAGTGGGAGGTGGTGAGAGGTCCCACTTGTACTTTTAAGTTATCCAGGAGTGGTACAGTGTGCACAGATCCTTCTATTCCTACTGTCCTTTCATCACCAATTGTTTTTTCTTGTTTAAGTTTTATATTTAAAGTAGAAAAGGTTGACCCTGTATCTATCAGACAAGGATAATTATGTCCATCAACTGAAAGGTTTAAGACCAGATCCTCATAAGAGGAGGGGGAAAATATTTCATATTCAGAGGCTTCTGTAGTAGCTGCATAATAGTGTAGCAAACACTAGACATCAAGGTTATCCCACCAGATCTCCAGCCAACACGGGCTTTATACCCCCAGCAGTAGGTGTGTCATGTTATAAGGGGCAGAGACAAGGGAGGGTCGACCCTTAACTCTTTCCGTACAGCACGTGATCTTCCGGTCGCCAGCCCTTATCTTTACTACATTTCCCCCTCCCTTAGCTCCAGTAGTTCTGGATCTTGCTGGGGAAGCTGCGTGTAAAATAATCGATATATGGTAAGACTTATACAGACACGCATCCGTTACGTTCATAGATTTTGCCCAGTCCAGCCAGTAGTTCGTCGCGGCTCCCTCATTACTCCCCCACACCATCAGGATGCATAGGGAAATGGTAACCTGTCAAGATAAGACTCAATAGATTGATTAATGTCTATACAGTCAAATATTTCGACTGGGTACCCATTCTAGCATCCCTTTCTCGGTTTGCACACACGCATACCCACGTCCCAAGCAACGGAGGGAATAAGCCCCCCCCCATTCACGGGTTTGCAGGTCCCGTACTTGAACCAAAGGGTAAGGCCCTTCGTTCTCATCGAGCCGGAAATGTGCCTGGGTTGCAGTCTGGGTTTTATAGGTGTTCCCTCGAATGGTATGATTTAAGGTAATTAGTGCCGTCGTCAACAGATGCTGTGCCCGAAATAAGGGAGGGTCAAGGGGAGGGGGAACCCCTGTTCCTGGGCTTATCTTTTCCCCCTCCCTAAGTCGGTCGAGTAACTCTTTTAATGTGCGGTGCACGTGTTCTACAATGCTTTGGCCCGTACTGTTATAGGGAATGCCATGACTCAACTGAATATCCCAGCGCGCGCAAAAGTCCTTTGTCTTCTTGCTGACATATGCCGCTCCATTATCTGTTTTAATTTTTTGTGGGATGCCAAGTTGCGCCATACAGTCCTGCCAATGTAAAATAACTGCGAGAGCATTTTGTTTAGCATGCATAGTCGCTAAAATAACTCCACTGCAGGTATCGACTGTGACATGCAGATACTTACGTGGATTAAAGGGTTCATAAATCGTAACATCAGACTGCCATATTTGGTTGGGCTGCAACCCTCGAGGGTTCACCCCTGCCTCCCAGAGGGGACCTTTGAAACACACAGGACAAGCAGCAATCACAGAGCGAGCATCTTGCAACGTAATGCCAGCGAGCCTAGCTAAACCGCGAGCTCCACAGTGGAGGAGCTCATGCAGGCGGAAAGCTCGCCTTAGGTTAGAAGTTTCTTCAACCGCCAGTACGCTCTTTGCTAAGCTGTCCGCTATTTCATTCCCAGCAGAAAGAAAACTCGGTATGGAACTATGACTATTAACATGGATAGGACAGACAGGAGCGGTTCTCATTTGCAGTGCGGTGAGCAACATTCCGGCAATCTCTGACGTTGCCCCAAGTGCCCATCGGCACTTCTTCAGTAACTTATATACATAGCAAGAGTCTGTGATTAGATCCAAGGCCTCTTCGGGCCATTGAGTGAGAGCCATCCATACCGCTTTGGCCTCAAGATACTGCACGGATTGCCCTTGATCTTGGTAACTAATGTGGGTCCACTGACCATCCTCCTGCCATGTAACGACAGCTTTCCCAGTAATCGATGACGTGTCGGTAAAAACTGTGCGGCCTCCGGTGGGTTGTTCAACTATGGCACTAGCTGGCAAAAAATGGAGTACCTGGATTATCTCCCCACAGGGGTGTGGTCTTAGACCTTCAATACGACCCGTAAATTCAGCTATCGCCGCTTGCAGGAGCCCCACTTGTGGAAGTACCAACTCCCACTGTGCCAAAGAACAGGGCAATGCGATGACCTCCGGGTCCTTCCCTGTTAAGTGTTGAGTTTGCCTCCGACAGCGGAGAATAAGCTGGGATAATAATGTTGGCCAAGAAATTAAAGCCGTCTTTGGTTTGCCTTGATACAACCAAGCAAAAGGCCAGCCTTTTTCACCATTATTTTGAATTAGTAAACCATGGCCAGCGGTATCGGTCATGTAAATCAGGGCAGTGACCGGTTGTTCAGGTGTAAATCGAGCGAGACCCCAATGCTGGGCTCGCTCCATAATTGTCCTAAGAATCTCCTGATGGTTTCTTGAAAGAGTCCTTGGAGCTAGGGGGAATCTCCTCCTTTCAGGAGTTGTTGATATAAGGTAGTCATTTCTGCCTCAGATATTGGAATAAAGTTTCTAAGCCACAATAGTCGTCCAATTAATTTTTGTGCCTCATGGAGTGTTGTCACTGTAGTCCGAATTTCAAATGATTGTGCTGTCACGCTTCGTGGCCTCAGTTGAGTACCTAAATACTTTACTGCACGCCCTACCTGTGTTTTCCGAGGCTCAATGTGTAACCCATGTCGCTCCAAACTGACTATCAGCTGCACGCGTGCCTTTTCCAGTAACTCCTCTTGGTTGGACGCCAATAACACGTCATCCATGTAATGGAAAATGATGACCGTAGGGAAATTCTTTCGGATAGGGCGTATCGCAGCAGCTACAGCAATTTAACACAAGACTGGTGAGTTTTTCATGCCCTGGGGTAACACCTTCCATTGATATCTGGCGCACGGGTGTTGATTGTTAGGCTCAGGAACAGTAAAGGCAAAGCGTACTCTATCTTCTTCATGCAAGGGAACACTAAAAAAGCAATCTCTAATATCTATAACCACTATTTGATAGTCAGGTGGAACCATGGCCGGAGAAGGGAGGCCCGCTTGTAGCGGACCCATGTCTTGTATACATGCATTAACTGCGCGTAGATCATGTAGCAGTCGCCACGCTCCCGATTTTTTCTTTATCACGAAAATGGGGGTGTTCCAGGGACTTGTAGAGGGTTCGATGTGTCCTGCGTCAAGTTCTCGTTGTACCAATTGTCGAACAGCCGCCCTCTTTTCCTCTGTCAATGGCCACTGCTCTACCCACACTGGTTTATCATCTGTCAACCAGGTGAGTTTTAATGGCCACTGCCTGTGTCCGCCCATTATGATAAATTTGTACGCAGCACTATATTCATCTTCTGCAAGCAACATCGTCCCAAGATGACAGTGGGTAACTCAGCAATGACGGGGTTACACCATGCTACCCTAGCTTGTCCGGATTCCGGATCCTTCAACATAATTTGCATTGGGTTCCTGCTTTGATGCGAGGTCTGCATGCCTCCCACGCCTTGCAGCGAACCTCTCGGTTCAAGTGGCCAATCATCTGGCCATAGATGTGATGGGATTACTGTAACATCCGCTCCTGTATCTAAAAGGGCTCTTAATACGAGGCGTGGTGTTCCCCCCAACTCTGGGAGCCATGGGGTAACTATAATATCTACTTCTGGTCGTGTGGTCATGTTTAGGGTGAGTGCCACATACGGCGAGGCTCTATCCCCAGCCTCCTCTATTGCGCGCTCCCATCTCCCCAAGGCAGCTGAGTTGGATATTGCATCATTGGGACCGCAGGCGACTGTGCTGGTCCCGGGGAAGGAGAGACTCCCTGTGCCATACATTGCGCTGCTGTCGTCGGGCCTGTTGAGCTGATCACTGGGGCAGGTGGGGATGGCACGGCCCTCAGCCATCCCCTCTTCTCGTTTCCCCAGCCCGGTCTCCTTTGCTGACTCCCCGATTTGCACTGTCGAGCTCTGTGGCCTAGTCGCCCACAGCGCCAGCATCATAGGTCTCTCTCTCCTTCCCCTGTTCCAGAAGGGCATTGTCACGCCATGTGTCCTTGCCCCCCACACTTATGGCACATAAGTCGTGCGCCGCGGCAGGCCACATGGACTGCAGCCACTACCGGTTGCATACTTTGCGCCTGTTCCTGTTCCAGCACGTAACGAATCATCTGTGAAAGCGTGGTCCCTATGGGTAACTGTCTTAGCAACACTGCAGTTTGTGGGTTTGCTTGCGTACGTGCACAGTCAAGCAATATCGCCTCCTTAGCCTGCTCAGGAAGTCGAGCAACCTGGAGCTCCGCTTGCAGCCGGTCTAAAAACTTTGTGAAGGGCTCACTTAACGATTGCCGTATTTGGACCCATGGAGGCTCCCTTTTATCAAGAGCCGCAATGATGCGTATCGCTTCCTGGGCAGCTTTCGAAGATGCAGCAAAATCGCGCCCCCGCATTCGCTGAGCCTGTGCCTGAGGAGTTGCGAACTGCCCTTCACCCATCAGCTGCTCTAAAGTCACTCCTGCCATGAGATGGTTGGCCTGTTGCGCCTCGATAACAACTTGGGTGCACCGATTCCTCCACTCCTCCCTAAACAATACCATCATCGAGGGGGTCAATACGGCCCGCATCAACTGAATGATATCAAAAGGTGCAAGCGGCGTTGCAAAAACACAGTCTAGTAGGACTTGGGTTTCTGGGGAATTTAATCCATGACTTTTCACCGTTGTGACCAATTCTTTCACCAACTTTGCATCTAACGGTTGCCACTCATATCCTCCACCTGGGGCTGCTCGGATAGGAAATGCTTGAATCGGAGGGGCCTGGAATCACACTCCTTCCAAGACACAATTTTTTGCAATCATCTGCCAATCCGTCCCGTTTGCCCTCTCTTTCGGCATTCCCCCTGGCATAAGACTTTCCGCATTTGCCACCACCCCTCTCAATCGGCTGATCAATGCCTCGAGTTCCCTTGAAACCTCGTTAGTCCGTCTCGGAAGTGGGGGCGGATGAGCAACAATCAAGGATCCCTCGTCGCCCCCTTCGCCCTCACTGCTATCAGAGCTCATGGGGTAATCGTGTACAGGCTCCCTCCACTGTGAGGGAATACCAGTTTGATTTCCCATTGCCCTAGGGATAGGGGTTCCCTCTGGTGGCTCAGGTATCACTGACAGTGCCGGGGGAGCCCTACCACCCCCCCTCAATGTCCTGCGCTCCGCTCTCTGTGTGTCCAGCACTCGTCGATCACTGGGATACAATGGGGCGTCCTCAGGTGTTTTGCCTTCTTTTTCTCCTTCCCGCCATCTTCCTTCACATAGTTCACGATACTGCTGGGATCCCACATCAGCCCCCGGGACCCAATCCAGCAACCTATCAGTCAGCTCCCTTTCCACACATTGTTGCAACTCGCCCCAGGGGTATTGAGGAAGTGGCAGATCCGCCGGTGCAGGAGGTGCCAAAGGTTCCGTGGGCGGCCGCTCTAAACTCCCCACTTGTATCGGGAACACCTTTCCCGACTCCTTTGTTCCCGCTGCACCATAGTCTCCCTGCACCTCCCCTTCCTCCGTTGGCTCAGCCCCCAGTAACAACGGTTCCGTCTGTGTCCCACAGGCCACTCCTTCCCAGCCAGCCTGTGTCCCCTCCGAAACTAAACTTGTTGGCTTTTCGTTCCCAGGAGATTCCTGCCCCATCAGCGCGCCACATGCAGCAGGTCGGCGCCGCCTTGCCGCAAACCTCCTCTTGAGCACCCTTGTCGTTACCGACTTTAGTACCTTTATGAGTTCCACGAGCTCCATCGCTGTTGCCTGATCACATCGGGGTCACCACTGTGTAGCAAACACTACACATCAATGTTATCCCACCAGATCTCCAGCCAACACGGGCTTTATACCCCCAGCAGTAGGTGTGTCATGTTATAAGGGGCGGAGACAAGGGAGGGTCGACCCTTAACTCTTTCCGTACAGCACGTGATCTTCCGGTCGCCAGCCCTTATCTTTACTACATAATAGGTCCCCGCTAACCGTCAGTCCTGGGCAAAATCAAATTGCCCCTGTTGCATAGCGGGGAAAGATTGCACCTTAGGATTGAGCGGTCTTTTTGGGAAGCCCTTTGGATGTACTGGGCATTCCTGTTTCCAATGACCCTGTTGTCCACAATAATTACAACGGTCTCCTATTCCTCGAGGCCCATCGTTCCTAAAATTTCTCCCTCTGCTTCTGCCTTGGAAACCTCTGTATCCCTGCCCTCTTAGCCTTGGATTGCTATTCAATGCTGCTGCTAATAGACTAGCTTTTTGTTCCTGTTCTTTCTTTTTTTGCTTTAGCTGTCTTTCATCTCTTCCATTAAATACAAATGTAGCGATGCTGACTATTTCATTCAATCCTTTGCCCTGCCATCCTGGCACATGTTTAGAAAAATATTTCCTAATATCTGGGGCTGACTGATCTACAAAGAAAGATACCATTAGAGTCCGATTTTCCTCATTTTCAGGCTTAACCCCTCCAAACATTCTCACTTGTTTAACCAATCAGGCATAATATTCATAGGGGTGTTCAGTATTATCTTGCTGGCATTCTTGGACCTTAGCCCAATTTATAGTCTTTCTTCCTGACAGTTCTAAGGATTCTAACAGTCCCCCTCTCACTCTTTGCAGCATATCTCTATCGGCTGGTAAATTGGGGTCCCATCCTGGGTCATTAGCTGGCCATGGGGTTCTGCCTGGTGCTTCCCTAGCCCATCTACGATTTGTTTCCCAAATTTTAATTTTCTCATCCGGAGTAAAGACTGCCTCAAATAGTTGCTGCACGTCAGCCCATGTAGGGTCATAAATGCAGAAAATGCTGCATATAGTTTGTACCACCTTCTCCGGATCATCCTGCAATCTGGGCATCTGTTGTTGCCACAAGACCAAATCAGCAGGTGCAAATGGCACATGGATTGTTCCTGCAGCAAGCTGACCAGGTTCCAATCCCAGCCCTATAATTTTTTGTCGGAGAGGTGCTTGAAAGCTGGGAGCATTAGCAATAGCTGGTGCAGAAGCCAAAGCCGAGGCAGGAGAAAGGGTAGTAGGGTAAGTGGGTGGAGCTGCTAGCTGAGGATAAATTCCAGAATGCAGAGTTCTTTTTTTTTCCCCATTCGTTCAGAGATTTTTATTTATCTTCCGCTCCAGAGGGCAAAATTTTCTTTGATACCTGTAATTATCCCAGACATACCAATAATCCATTTGTGATGGGAACTGCTCTTCTAATTGCTGGCGTAAATACCTCAGCTTAATATTATCAAAAGAATCAGACTGTGGCCACGTTTGGTCCACGTCACCAAAGGTAATAATTTCTGGCCAATTTTCCTGACATAGTTCTATAGCTCGGGCTTTTGACAACCCAGCTGTCCCATCAATAGATTTCCACTGTTGCAACAATTCATCTACCAATAACGTCTTCACTATACTTTGTCCTCCTCCCATTATTACAAAACATCACCTCCTTACCACCAAACAAGATCCACGTTCCACTACCCCCGTGCCCGAGTATCTCGAGGTGAACTCACCCACAGGCCAGCAGTGCAGATCGTCGGGGTCCGGGTGGTAGTGAGATGTTGAATCAGGTGAGTCGGCTAAATCCCACCTGGGTTGCCAAACTGTCACGAAAATTTCACAACTGTCCCGTGCCAACCAAGGAGAGAGATAATGGGAGGGTTTCACAGAGGTGTTTGGAGGGGCTAGGATGCTGGCATTATCTCAGTAGTAGTCCAGGGGTATCCTTTATCCTTTGTGGATGGCTTTAAGATTCCAAGAAACAAAAGGTCCTTATCTTCAAGGTGGGGGCTGTCCTTCTCCTTGCAGTGAGCTGGGGCCCTTTAGTTATGCTGACTTAACCATGTTTATGCAATATACAATGTAAAACATATATCTCTTAAAAAGCTAATACAATTTCATACTATAAAGACTAATTGGTACAATCGTTAAGGAATGCGATTTTCCTAACAAAGCTCTTCCTGTTGCTCTTGACATTCCTTGCAAGTCTCAACTTCAACTGAGCTTTAACTTTCCTGATACCATCCCTATATGCCTGGGCAATGTTTCTCAATTCCTCCTCCATAGCCTGTCTCTGCTTTCATCCTCTGCATGCTGCCTTTATGTGTTGGAGTTCCATTATTAGTGCCCTATACTTCTGCAGAGCATGCTGTCCTTCAGCACAGTATAATTCCTTTTACCTGAAAATTTTATCTATCTCTGATTGATAGAAACTTTTGGGTCTCAGGAGACATCCCTCTGACAAAGAAAGAGATCAGCTCTAGAAGGCATGTCAGGCAAAAAGAGCTTTTTCTAACAATTTCAGCGGTGTACTTCCCATAAAGCCATACCTTCCAATTCTAGCTGTTTTCTTCAGATTAAATGGTTTAAAGAGGCCCATAAATATATGCACCGATATACTGTAGCCTCAGAAAATCAATAGAATATGGTAGAAACTGCATTTAAGCAAAGTTGAATTATCTAGACCATTTATTTAAAGCAGCTTTGAATTTTACAGATGATCTATTCCTAAAATACATGTATTCATGTAAGCATGGTATGTTTATTTTCTATTTCCTAGAAATACTACCTTACAAATATTTTAATTCCCTTTAATTTACTATGATGAAGTAATCATTCTCCTATACCTACTAACAGTGTTTTGAAACTATAAGCTACCCTGTGCTGCTCCCACAGTGAGCAAGAAGTCTGAAATAACAAGCTTTATTCTTTCCTTTGATTTCTTTTTCCTCTTCCCATGCTCTCTAGGCTTTCACGCCCTTCTAACTCCCTCTCTCCACAGTGATGTAACCTTTCTCTCTCTCTTACCTATCTAGGTCAGTGTTGCATCCTCTGAACACATAGTTTTATCAACATCCAATAGACACAAAGTCTGATCTAAAGTTTGGACATGCAAAAATATATAAATATTTAATCTTGAGGTTCAGTGACCCACAAATTTGCAAACTGAATGCAAGTCAAGGTTTGGATTTCAAGCTCACCCTACGTTTATCAGTGGTCACAACCAATAAAGTCTGTGAGAAAGACAGCAAACCTTCAGGCAGACCATAGAACAAAGAGACTTTATCCCATATACAACCTTCTGTCTCAATTGTCTGGAAAACATATGTTTCAATCTGATATCTTTGTATAATGTAGAGATTCCTTTACTTTTAGTAAATATAGTTTATAAACAATCAAAATTTAAGAATTTTAAATCAATAAAACTCACAAGAAATAGAATTTCTTTATACTATCACAGAAAAAAATCCACCATCAAGCCCAGAATTATCCCTTTTCTTTTAAAACTGACTTATCACTGCAGACAAATCATTAAGTCAGATAACCTATTTAAAAAATAAAAAAGGAAGTCGCCAACTAGTGCCTTAATAGTTGTTTAGGTATAAAAGTGTAAGTAGACAATAGCCAATGAATCCAGAAGATAGCTAAAAAGGGAGTGTGAGGTTAAAAAAACGAATGGCTGCTTGTGATGGATGCACCCGCTCTGACTGAGTGAACAGTACTTTGGTTCAGGCATCACCGACAAGTAGGCCTGACTGAAATCATCCTTGATGTGCAAACCTTGAGAATTGTGCTAGGCCATATCTTCTCAGGAACTAAGGAATCTAGGCCATGTCTTATCAGGAGCTAACAGTACCAGACTGAGCTGGAACTAGACAAAACTAAAACTGCTACAGCTGCACTCCTGCACATACACCAAAGGGGGGGGTTGACTACAAGTCAATCACTTTATGCTATAAATATCTGTAGCCCCCCCGAGCCCATTGAACTCTCCTGTACGGCAGCAGGCTGCACGGCAGTGATCTCCCCCTTAAGCAGGGATGCCTCTTAAGGTTACTCCTCAAGGTCGAGAGACCCCTTACATGGCATCTGATATCTATAACGAGGTAAACAACATTTTACATTAGGCCTAAAAGTATATTGTATGCTAGCAACATTTATATATCCAGCTATAGCTTAATTATTATAAGTGTAGTAAGTAGTAATGTTTGACTGCTGTCTAAATCATCATCTAACCACTGTCTAAATTATCGTTTAAATAATCATTTAAATCATTGTCAAATCACTGTTTAATTACCATTCAATTATTGCTTAATCACAATTTGATTACCATTTAATTTTCATTTAATCATCGATTAACGATCATTTGATCATGGTTTAATCATTAATAAAACCCTCTTAGTTAACCCCACAACGATGACTTCTCTTAATAATTCATCTGTGACACTGCTGCACGTGCAAGTTTAAACGGAACCGTTAATTAGGGACGGAGGCATCTGTTATTAGGGCAAGTGGATGGGGGAAGGCTTTGTTTCCCCTATCTCCTTGTGAGTAGCCCCGTCCTATTCCTGTGGGCGGGGTGAAGCCGCGTGAGACAGTTATCACTGCTCTGGACACGGCTCCTTCCGCTTCCCCGCCCCCCTGGAGGGCAGATGACGTTCTCTGACTACGCGCGGAGTCTCTGTCCATTCCTGTATAGTTCCCAGTCTCGGGGAGGGGGAGGTTGGTGATTCTGTAGGCGATGACGGCGTTACCGTGAGCCACCTCGTGTGTGCCTCGTTCTCTCTTTCCTCTCCCTAGCCGCCTCCGCGTAGGAGCGCGCGGGCGTGCAGGCCTCAGCAGCAGCCAGGAGGAGGCGGAGCTGACGCGAGCCGACCGGCGGGTTCGGGTCCCTCCTTCCTCCACCTTTCTTCCTCAATTCTTTCTCTTTCTTGCGCTTTCCTTTCGTCCTTCTCCTGTGCGTCGCGCGTCTCGTTCCGTTCTGCTGCCGCAGAAGGCGGTGGCGCCGCCAGCTTCGTGCCCCACACCCTCTTGCCCTTCGCTCCCCCAGAAACAGTCCGGAGCCACCTGCAGCGCCTCCGACGTCGTCCGTGGGATTTCTCGCTCCGCCCCCCTTCCACTCCCAGGAGCAGGTACGTGGGCGCTGAGGGGCGGCTGGGGGGGGATGCGGACTCTGTTTCTGAGAGCTGTTAGCGCGGTGGTGGTGCGCGCGGGGGAGTGTTTGGGCCTCCCCGCGGCGTTTCCGCCGCTTTCCGCGAGGCGAGGGGTGGTGGGGTGTCTCTCGTCTCCTCCGGCGGTCTCCTTCCTCTTGTTCTCTGACGCGGCGGGTGCTGCGGAGGGAGGCCGCGCGCCGGGCTGGCGCACACCCCACTCCCCCCTTAGTGGGGCAGACAAAGGGAGCGAGACAATGAGGCTTCCCCAGCCCTCGCTGGGAGAGGGGCGGTGAGGGGAGCTGCGCGGCAGCCGGTGCCGAACATGATTCAGGGGTTTCTGAGAGGCCCCGGCGCGGCGGGGGCTGCCCTGGGCTCCACGTTTCCGGCTTGGCACCCCCTCCTATTTTTTTTTGCTCCTTAGCCCAGCAGCCTCCGAGTCTTTTGTGTTCCGGTGTCCTCGGTGGGGGAAGAGGGGAGGGGAAGGCGACTGAAACGTACCACGCTTTGAGCACTTGGCGGCGCCTTCCCTTTTGTCTGACTCATTGAGCTGGATTTAATTGTTATTGGGAAATAGCCGGTTTTGATCTGTGTTCTTCGCATTTACTTCGTCTTTTTGCTTCACCTAGAACACTGTTAGAGAGGCGTATATCTGAAACATCCTTGCTGTTTGTTTGGCTTTTTTAGGTTTGTGGGGTTTTTTTTGTGGTCCGTTTTCTAGCAGAGGATATTCAGATAAATAAGTATTTATTTCACCAGCCAGTTTAGCCCTATCGCTGACTCAATTCCAAGGTTTTATTATTGATTGATTCCAAGGTTTTATTATTGATTTAAAACTAGTTTGTAGTTGTATTGTAGTTATAATTTGGAACTAAAAAGATGTCTTAGTTATGAAATTTTGTTAACTTTAATAATAATAATAATAAATAATAAAAAAAGTATTTATGTTCCCTTTTTAGTTTAGCTGGGAAAACTTGCCAGTAACTGTGAAGGTCAGTGACGTAAATTACTGTTTGAGTCAACATGCTGAATAAAATAGCTCCTTTTTATATTGGGAGGTCAGGGTTAAAACAGGGACATCTCTGAGGGTTAAGACTTTCTCTTCTACCCTCAAAAGGAATCTTTATATTTTTTGCAAAGGTTTGGTTATAACCACCCAACCAAAAGGTTGGGGGATGTATTTGTAAGGCCATGAGAGAGTAATCACCTGTTAGGTCTTTGATCATAGCCAGTTGTTTTCTGTTCTTGCTGTGAAATAGAGGTGAAAATGTCTGTTTGAGATGACTACTTCATGATGCTGCATTTTCTTGATTGAATTTAATTATCTGCACTCCCTTTTCCCCTAGAAAAGAAGCTGTAGTCATGTTAATTGAATTTCATATTTTCCTCTTACAGTGGGTGTATGCTCAGCTGCTTCAGTTCTGTGGGTTGTTGGAGTTGGCAGAGATATAAATAGAAGCTGATTTCAGAGGCCCTTGTTGACAAGGTTTTGTGTCTGAGCCTTTAGCTTAGCCTGTCATGCTGCAGCCTTGTGATAGGCAGAAGCTAATGTGCTCACCCATGTGACCCAAGTTTCTGAAAAAAGTTGAGGAAAGCAGATATGTGATGGTGTTAGCTAGTTTTCCAGGAAATAGAACTGAATTTGTAAGGCGTTAGCTAGTACTGATCTTAGTAGAAAAGCTTGTAGGGAAAGAATTGGAGAAGTCTGTAATCTGTCTTTTCTGAAAACTTCACTTTCACTATTGGTTCAAAAGATTAAATGGCATATTTTAGTGTCCTGGTTAGTAGATTAAATTCTGGAAAGTATATTATAACCTAGTCAGGTGATACCTGGACCTTAGAGTGTGAAAAAGCACAGTTTCTTCAGCATTGGATAACAACTTGATCTTTCAATTAGGGGCATGTATTTCAAGTAGTGAAAGACTGTGCTGACAAAGGAGCCACGAAGACTATTGTTTGTAATATGTTACTACCAGCATTAATACCTAAAGCTAAATTTAGTAAGTGATAATTTGAAAGTGGAGCAAGTCAACTGAGATTGGTGGTGGTAGTGTATGTGATAGCACTTCGAGCTTACCTGCATAATAAGGGAAGAAGTACAGTCTTTATTTGTATTATAATAACATAGAGCTACAATAAAGATGAGAATATTGGTTTTAGGTCTTAGGTTTTCTGTTGCATCCATTGACTGATGTATGGCTGTAAAACTGCAATTTGTTGAGAGGTATGTCGGAATAAGTGTGAGTTTGCTTTGTAGTACTGAAACAAAGGTATAAATCATTTAAGTCCTGTGACCACCAGCAGGCAAGCAGATTAATTTTATTCTTTTCCTGCTATTGATTTACTTTGATCCCAGAAGTTTAGATTAACTAGATGAATGCTGCTGTCAATTACAGTTGTCATATTGTTGAGATATTAGCATTTGGTATTTTTGAGTTCTTGTGAGCATCAGCAGACAAATGTCCCTTATTGTGGCTGCCCTTAAAGAGGAAGGCAGTAATCTAGAGTTTTCACTAAAACGTCTCCAACTGCCATAGGCTCCTTCCACTAAATCTAAATTTTTGGAGAACAAGCACAATATTCTTGTGTCCTCAATTTGTAGTAGATCACTTGATTACTATATTCCAGTTTTATTGCCGTTAGGAACTAAGGAATTGGTTACTATATCAGTTTTTGTACTAGCCTTGTTTTGCAGAGGTTAACTACCAGTGTGAAGTATTTTTATTCCTAACTTTTGCAGTTGATGGCAGAGGTATGGTTAGCATTATCTACCTTTGGGAGGTGCAGAAGTCTGCCTATATCTTTAAGACAAAAGACTTAACTGGCTTTTTGGAAATGCATAGACTATGTAAATGAATGTAATCAACAGTCTAAAATTGTTCTATTTTTCTTGGAAGAGTAAAAACTGGTCTAAGCTTATTTCATAAATGCTTTTTGATCATCTGTTTTGAGGGCCCGTTGTACACATGTTGTTGCCAGTTAATATTCAGTATTGGGCTTAATATGCAATTTAAGCAGAGTTAAAGATCTCATTATGGAAACTTCTCCTAAAGATATAAAATTCAGTTTTAAAGTGACTGTTGCCCGTACTTGAGTGATTTTGTTTTGTTTAACAAATGTGTTGTGAAAGTATGACCTGCTAATAATGGGATTAGCATCAAAATGATGCATCTCTGTGCCTGGGAAGATCATGGAACAGATCCTCTTAGAAGCTATGCTAAGGCACATGGAGGACAGGGAGGTGCTTTGAGTCAGCCAGCACGGCTTCACCAAGGGCAAGTCCTGCCTGACCAACCTAGTGGCCTTCTATGATGGAGTGACTGCATCAGTGGACAAGGCAAGAGCTATGGATTTCATCTGTCTGGACTTCTGCAAGGCCTTTGACACGGTCCCCCACAACATCCTCCTCTCTAAATTGGAAGGATATGGATTTGATGGGCAGACTGTTCGGTGGATAAGGCATTGGCTGGATGATTGCATCCAGAGGGTAGTGGTCAATGACTCGACGTCCAGATGGAGAACAGTGACGAGTGGTGTCCCTCAGGGGTCCGTACTGGGGCCAGTGCTGTTCAATATCTTCATCAATGACATAGCGGGATCGAGTGCACCCTCAGCAAGTCTGCAGATGACACCAAGCTGAGTGGTGCAGTCGACACGCCTGAGGGACGGGATGCCATCCAGAGGGACCTGGACAGGCTGGAGAGGTGGGCCTGTGTGAACCTCATGAGGTTCAACAAGGCCAAGTGCAGGGTCCTGCACTTGGGTCGGGGCAATCCCCGGTATCAATACAGGCTGGGGGATGAAGGGATTGAGTGCAGCCCTGAGGAGAAGGACTTGGGGGTACTGACAGACGAAAAGCTGGACATGAGCCAGCAATGTGCTCTCACAGCCCAGAAAGCCAACCGTATCCTGGGCTGCATCAAAAGAAGCATGGCCATCAGGTCAAGGGAGGTGATTCTGCCCCTCTGCTCTGGTGAGACCCCACCTGGAGTCCTGCGTCCAGCTCCGGGGTCCTCAGTACAGGAAGGACATGGACCTGTTGGAGAGGGTCCAGAGGAGGGCCACAAAAATGATCAGAGGGATGGAACACCTCTCCTATGAGGAAAGGCTGAAAGAGCTGGGGTTGTTCAGCCTGGAGAAGAGAAGGCTGCGGGGAGACCTTATTGCGGCCTTTCAATACTTAAAGGGGGCCTATAAGAAAGATGGAGACAGACTTTTTAGCAGGGCCAGTAGTGATAGGACAAGGGGTAATGGTTTTAAACTAAAAGAGGGTAGATTCAGACTAGATATAAGGAAGAAAAGTTTTACTGTGAGGGTGGTGAAACACTGGAACGGGTTGCCCAGAGAGGTGGTAGATGCCCCATCCTTGGAAACATTCAAGGACAGGCTGGATGGGGCTCTGAACAACCTGATCTAGTTGTAGATGTCCCTGCCAATTGCAGGGGGGTTGGAACTAGATGACCTTTAAAGGTCCCTTCCATCCCAAAGCATTCTGTGATTCTAAGATCAACACTACTGAAAAAGTTGAGGTCTTCTTTTGGAGTCTGCAAAGATAAGCTATGCTAATTACCAGAATTGTTTAGTAGACCCAAACTTGGTCTTGCTTATTCTACCCATCTAGCTGTGGGTTTTTTCCTACCCTGTAAGTGCTCAGAGGTTGGTAATAAAGTTTTTGTTGGGTATTGAATTAAATTTGGTTGTAACCTGCACACACAGCTCAGTGTCTGACAAGTATATTACTTCTCAGTATTGCTATGTGTATTGGGTTTGCGTGGCAAGGTTGGGGGGGGGGGGGCAGGACAGGGCACAAGGGTGGCTTCTGTGAGAATCTGATAGAAGCTTGCCCTGTGTCTGATAAAGCCAATGCCAGCTGGCTCCAAGAAGGATCTGCTGCTGACCAAAGCTGAGCCAATCAGTGATGGTGGTAGCACCTCTGGGATAACATATTTAAGAAGGGGGAAAACCTGCTGTGCAACAGTATCCAGAAGAGAGGAGTGAGAATATGTGAGAGAAACAATTCTGCAGACCACCAAGGTCAGGGAAGAAGGAGGGGGAGGAGGTGTTCCAGGTGCTGGAGCAGAGATTCCCCTGTAGCCCATTGTGAAACCATGGTTGAGGCAGGCTGTCCCCCTGCAGCCCATGGAGGTCCATGGTGGAGCAGATATCCACCTGCAGCCCATGGAGGACCCCTGCCCTGCTGGGGGTGGGGGGGTAGAGAAATTGGGAGTGAAGTTAAGCCCAGGAAGAAGGGAGGGGTGGGGGGAAGGTGTTTAAGATTTGGTTTTCTTTCGCATTACCCTTCTCTGATTTGATTGGTAATAAATTAAGCTAATTTCCCCGAGTACAGTCAGTTTTGCCCATGGTGGTAGTTGGTGCATGATCTCTCCCTGTCCTTATCTCAACCCATGAGCCTTTCGTTGTATTTTTCTCCACCTGTCCAGCTGAGGAGGGGGAGTGATAGAGTGGTTTGGTGGGCACCTGGTATCTAGCCAAGGTCAACCCACTACACTGTGATAATGCTTTTTACCTTTCTTAGAGGTTCGTAACGATGTTACTTATCAATACAATTGAAATATTGAATTATATATTAATATCCATATAGCCATCTTTAAAAATGCTGATATCCCTTTTTGTGGGCAAGGTAAGCAGACCTACTTTAATTCTGTAACCCTGTAATTGGTTTTGGTGAAATGCCAGTTCCTAATGCAGTTCTTGGTTTTATTTACAGCATTGAAATGGCTCAGGAGACAAACCAGACCCCAGGGCCCATGCTGTGTAGTACAGGATGTGGATTTTATGGAAATCCTAGGACAAATGGGATGTGTTCTGTTTGCTACAAAGAGCATCTTCAGCGACAGCAGAATAGTGGTAGAATCAGCCCAATGGGTAAAGGTTTGAGTCTTTTTATTTTTTTTTTTGTGTCTTGAAATAATATATAATATATAGATGATGAGAAGAATCGCAGAATTTATTTCAGGAGATCTTCATATAGCTGCATACTAAAACTATGAATATCAAAGGGAATAATACTTTAAATTGCAGTAAAAATAAAAATGCATTTTTGTGTAATATATTGTGGCCCACAATCCCTGTATGTTGGTCATTAACAATATAGTCTGTCTTTTAATTAAGAAGATGCAGTAGAATGAGGAATGATTGGAAACAGTTCATAACTGTATGCAAAACTACTTGACTAACTTGTAATCTATACTTTGCTTATAATTAATTTCTCAAATTTCTGTTATATAGGGACAACTAGTGGTTCAAACAGTCCTACCTCAGACTCTGCATCTGTACAGAGAGCAGATACTAGCTTAAACAACTGTGAAGGTACTGCTAGTAGCACATCTGAAAAATCAAGGTAAGATCATAGAATCATTTAGGTTGGAAAAGACCCTTAAGATCATTGAGTCCAACCGTTAACCTAACACTGCCAAGTCCACCACTAAACCATGTCCTGGAGCACCACGTCTACCCTTCTTTTAAATACCTCCAGGGATGGGGACTCAACCACCTCCCTGGGCAGCCTGTTCCAGTGCCTGACAACCCTTTTGGTGAAGAAGTTTTTCCTAATATCCAACCTAAACCTCCCCTGGTGCAACTTGAGGCAATTTCCTCTTGTCCTGTCAGTTGTTACTTGGGAGAAGAGACCGACCCCCACCTTGCTACAACCTCCTTTCAGGTAGTTGTAGAGAGCAATAAGGTCTCCCCTCAGCCTCCTCTTCTCCAGGCTAAACAACCCCAGCTCCCTCAGCTGCTCCTCATAAGACTTATTCTCTGGACCCTTTACCAGATGAAGGTATTATTTTGAGGTTTGAATGAACTGTGAGTGTATAGCAAGTTAAAGTAACATTGCAGTAACCTTGCCCTATTACAGTGAGTTTCTGCAGAAGAAAAAAGGACAGTGTGCCCGACAGTGCTTTATGAATCTTTATAACGGAGAACTAATTAGTGTTTGGTGTTGGACTACTGCATTTACAAGGATATTTCTGGTTTGTGTGGGGAAATATTTGCTACAGATTGCCTAGTCTCTTCTAGGGAAGAGAGATAGTAGAAGTACAGGTCAGGAATGTATATCAATAATAACTGATCAGGTAGTCTATTGATGGATTTTGACAGTTTAAGCTCCTTTTATGAACTCAAAACTAATGTAATTACCCATTTCACTGTACGTAAACAGAAATGTGCCTGTTGCCGCTTTGCCTGTAATGCAGCAAATGACAGAAATGAGCATTTCAAGAGAGGAAAAAGTATCACCGAAAACAGAGACCGAGCCAGGTATGTCTGCAGAGTAACACTGGGTACAACTGACTTAACAGAAGCTGGCAATTTATTTACTTTCTCTTAAGTAGGTGTGTCCCTCTGTGGTGATTGTCTTGAGGAACTGTTAATTATGGATGCTTCTTGAGTATTAGTACCTTCAGAATCAAGAAAAATGATTAGTGCCAGAATATAGTTTTCAGACACACATTCAATTTTAGTAGATAACGTGACACTTGAGGAGCATTTTGGCTATCAAACCTTAATTTTTAAAATTAAGACACTTAAATTGTATCTGGGTGCAAGATGTTCAATTTTGAAGTCAGTGTTGATTTTTGTATAAAATCTAGTAGTACAGTTCCTGATGACTCATGGCAATCAAAATGGTTTGTTGCGTTTGAAGAACAGAGTTCTTAATAAATTCTGTTCTATAGAAGGATGAAGGTGGGGGAGAAGGGAATAATTGATTTAAAATACTAACAAAGACTGCTAAAGGTTCTTGGACTGAGTAATCAGTAGATATAACCAGAACATTGTTCTGTCAATATAGAATACTTATGGCATTAATTGCTTAGTGAGAACGTTCGATTTAAAAGTTTTACTCCTGTTCAGGAAGGCTGTAGTATTTGAACTTTGAAGTGTAAAGTATTTCTTGGTGGGAGGTGGGGAGGGACTGCTTCCCTACCTACTAGCGAGTGATTGAATTCATGTTTTATTATATAGCAGTTTATTCAAATCTTAATGTACTTGTATCTTAATGTACTTGTTCAATATCTATAGATATTGACACTTGTTAATTTTAACAGTTCTGAAACAGTCTTAAAACATTAAAAGCTGATGTTTAATAGGAAAATCTGTTCACTACAACTGAAGATAAAATGATTTTTTTGTTTTGAAAATCTGAGTTGAAAATTCCAGAAGGTATCACTCAGCACTATATAGATGCATCTTTGTCAATAAGACTGCTGTTACAGCTGATAATTAATTGCTTGGTGTTTGTACACAGGTTTTTACTATTTTAATTAAGTCATGTTAAGTTAAAATTGTGACATGAACTAAATTATAGTTGCTTTTGCTATATTCTTTTTTGGTTATGTACAGACTGAGATTTTTTTCATGTTTCAGCTTCTTGTAACTTATGTTATTTAAAGAGACTTACTGTATGTAACTTAAATATTGTGACAAAGTATAAATTTCTATAAACCCATATTGTCTTGTTATGAATTACTAATTGAAAAAGTGACAGGCAGGAAAGAAATACATAAAATGGTCACAGTGGTCAAATAGTAGCTGAACTTTGTCTTATTAAAACTGCCAATAGGGATTTGTCATTTTGCCAACTGTAAAGGGCAATCTTCTGTTTCTGTTGACTCAATATCCATTTTCTCATAATGAGGCAACTAAATGGTAGTGTCACACAGCACTCTATTGATTAGAATGGGGGGGAAAATACATAAAAGAAACTCAAGTTAATAATCTTGCAGGTTGAAACCAGTTAAAGCTCTGTTAAAGCTTGTGTAGAGATCATTGGGAAAACTACCGTAGAATTTAAATGTTTGGAAAAAAAAAAAAAACCTTCTATAACGAAACTGTCCTCCTTAGTACATATCCATAAATTCTTGAAACAGTCTTCAGCTGCTCTAAAAGTAGAAGTTCATCAAGTTGGGGGCAGATTTTAGACAGCACAGAATAGTGTCCTTATACATGTCCTTTATATACTATTCTTAAATTACAAAGGGTTTATTGGACACTTAAGATATACCAAGTGTTTGCTGTATTCACTAGTATGTTGATCCTGTAAGTGTATTGCAGTCAAGAAAAGCTGGCCTCAGCTTTTTATAAATCCCTATTGTGTTTGGGCTAGTTCCATGTTTTTTCTTCCTCTTTTCCAGCAGTATCCAATATGTGTTGGTCTCTCTTGAGGAGGAGCTGAAACAATAGTAGAGTAGATAATTCGTGTCACCTCTTAACAGCAAAGCTAATACTTTCTGTGAGATGTAATTCTCTAAGATAATGCCTGTTATGATGTTGCTAATGAAAAGACTGTTTAATTTTATGTGTAGTCTCATCCTGGCAATTGAATTTCATAACCGTCTATCAGATGGTAGGTCAGGAACAAACAATGTAGCCTTCAAGCAAAGTAGGTCTTTTTTTTGTCTTCAGCACTATGAAGGTTTGTTCTTTTCTGCAAGCCAGAAAGTTCTAAATAGTTAGGTCTGGACAATTGTCTTCAAGTCTGTGGACTAAAAGTATACTTTGTTGCTGTTGGGATTTAAGCATCTGATTCTAAAAGGTTCTGAAGTTGACAAAAATGAAGCTTAACAGGCTTGTTTTTTCTTTTGTTTTTCCCAGATTGAGGTTGTAACCTGGATTCTCATTCAGAACAAATCAGGTCTGAAGGCAATTAATAATATCTTAGCATTTGAAGGAAGAAAGGCATGACATGTAACTGGCCTAGTTGGTTGTAATTTAGATGTCTAACATGCTATATTTTGTTGTAACTTGTAATTTCTTAGTTCAACTTTCTTGCTTGTTGTAGTTTTGTAATTGAATTGTGGCATATGTTCAGTCCAGTTGCTTATCTGATGAACTGTTCACAAGTCAGTGAAATATAAAGACCTTTATACCAAAACTCCAATTCATAATTGGGCGTTAGTTATATCATACATTTTATAAGCTTTTGATATGCTTCTACACTTCTTAATTAAGGATTGAATTCTAGTCCAGTCTTGACCAAAGTCAGAATATACCTGAAGCATTGTAGAGATACTGTTTATACTTGTGGGTTTTTCCATGCTAATTTACAGGAATTAAATGCAAAAAACCCTTATCTAACTCCTTTACTTTCCTTATGCTGATTATTACATCAGAGCAATACCATTACCAAGTTGGTGAGGCATAGTGGAGGCTTTTAAGAAACCTGTTTTGTTTTAGCAGGTTTTTAAGTGGCAATAAAACATCCATACAAGAGGGATGACTTACATATTGAGCACTAAACTCAAACTGTTCTGAAAACAAGTATGTTTAAATAATCATATTGTATCAAGTCATAGCATATTTTTAGCTTTTTTTTTTGCTTTTGTGGGTCACTACCTTTCTGAATGAGTCTCCCGTCAGGTCTGTCAGTGTTTCCAGACTTAATTAGTATCAGCATGCATATAAAAAACTATTTTTCTTAACCCAGTAATAGCTTTGCTTTAGGGAGCAGTGTGGTGAGTTATTGCTCTGAAGCCACAGCTGTGGAATAGTGCTGCCTGTAAAGGAAGTGAACTGGAACTTGAAATGTGTATGGTCTTGTGTAAAATAAGTGTTAAAAGATCTTCCCCAAATATTGTTAACTTAGTCTTATTCTATCCACGTTGTAGGTTACCCTTTCCATTCCTGGAAGCTGACATTTAATGGAATTCATGAGATGATGGTTAGCTCACTTGTCTTTTGGCTCTGTACCAAGC
The DNA here is from genome assembly GCF_047370975.1 of Nipponia nippon. Taxonomy (NCBI): domain Eukaryota; kingdom Metazoa; phylum Chordata; class Aves; order Pelecaniformes; family Threskiornithidae; genus Nipponia; species Nipponia nippon. Next base: position 1,326,308 of record NW_028262339.1, on the reverse strand, counting down.
CAATATGATGAGTTATTTTAATGTTAAATGCCACAGCTGTCCTACATGCAGGTTGAGACCCTGCTATGGGTTGCCCTTACTTATGTTATAGATAAAACCAGTAGCTATGATACATACAGTGTGTGTTGCAGATAATATTCTGAGTAAGATGCTGAATAGACAGCTATCTTATGAGATACTGAAGGTTCAAGATGATAAATAGATTATATTGCTTGGTTCTTGTTTTAATAACTGATTCTGATTTGTTTTCAAACATGGCTATAGTATTTAACTGTGGGTGCTATCTGTAGACAGTTCCTTTGTGGCTGTTGATAAAAAAAATCATATATATCAACTTTTGTGTTAAAAATTATCTTCCCATTTCCCATGTCTGCTGTAGCTTGAGTAGATGTCCCTGATTGGAACTGAATAATCTCTTCTAAGTTTTGAAGCTGTCTACCTTGAAAAATAAGACTGAGGACCCAACTGCTGGTCCTGTGCTCGTTGCTGATAGGATGCTATTGTATCTTGAGAGATGTGCAACGGGCATCAAGTCTTGATGGTAACCAAATTAAACCATATTTTGGTGTGATACTTAAACAGGGGTATCTGTTATATTGATGTAAGAGTAAAAATATTCAGTGTGCCTGTTAGTTGGACACATGGGAGATTAGTTACATGCTCCAGAATAGTTTTATCCCAGTTCTTTGGCATCAAATTAAAAATGCAGTTTATTCTTTAGCCTTTTATCATGGATCAGCATAGATCAGCATAGCAATTGCAGTTTCTGAAGAATAAAATATTAATTCTCAAGCTTGATAAAGCATAATAAATACTGTCCATCTTATTTTTAATGACTCAAACTTTATATACAAGTCAGTTGTGTTAATGTGCAGCGTAAGGATTATGTAATCTGTAGTATAATTTTCAGTTCTGGTATTGCAGAAGTGCAGTATGTCTTTCTGATGACTTTTGGGTGCTCTTTGTCTATTGCCTTTATTCCTTGTTCTGTTTTAATTTTCCCAGTTCTTCCGTGGTGGGAGTTGGGGATTACCTTCATGTAAAAGTAGTTAGAATACTTAAAACCTTTTTTTTTATGCTCTCAAGCATTTCGCTCTTCACTGGCATGCTTACTGCTTCCTAGTACTGTGGAAGTCAATGCAGTTTGTTAAACTGCTAGGGTTCTATTTTGGGTAATTTGTTTGGGTATAGAGGAAGCTTCTAAAAACCTTATTGGTATTACTTTGGTAGCCCTTTCTGGTTGCTTTAAATATGGGGAGGTGTAGTGGGTTGACCTTGGCTGACTGCCGGATGCAGACCCAGCTGTTCTCTTGCTCCTCAGCAGGACAGGGGAAGAAAATAAGATAGAAAAGCTTGTGGGTCGAGATAAGGACAGGGCTACCAATTACAGTCACAGGCAAAACACTCAACTGGGGGAAAACGAATTTAATTTATTGCCAACTAAAAAAAAATGGAGCGGGATGGTAAGAAACAAAACTAAAAATGCCTTCCCCCACCCCCTTCTTCCCAGGCTCAACTTTACTCCTTTATTTCAGACTCTTCTACCTCCTCCCTCTATTCTGAGTGATGCAGGGGAATAGAAGGTTACAGTCTGTTCGTAACAGTTCCTCTCTGCTGTTCCTTCCTCCTTGCACATTTTCCCTGCTCCAGCATGGGTCCCTCCCACAGGATACAGTCCTTCATGAACTGCTCCAGCTGTATTGGTTTATGTAAGGAAAACCACTGTCAGTTATCTGACAGTCTAGTTATTACAGTGGCTATTACTTTTTCAGAAGTCTCACAGGGTCACTGTGGCTTTACTACTTTGGGGTCAGAGTATCGTTGTTCTTCCTGTTTGTAGGACTTTTTTGCGTATAGGTTGAACAGCTGTCATGCTGTGGCTTGTGGCTTACTTCAAATCATCAGTGACCTTGCTGTTCCCCTTCTGTCTGCTTTAAAGATGCACCTTATCTTCAGACTGAGTGAAGTAAATCTTCCCAAATTTACAATGCAACACTTACATTTGTGCTTTTTTTTTCAGGCACTTCTCGTACTAGGATTATCTTGGTCCTTAGAAGAATTATAGAATCATTGAATGGTTTGGGATGGAAGGGACCTTTAAAGGTCATCTAGTCCAACCCCCCTGCAATGAGCAGGGATATCTACAACTAGATCAGGTTGCTCAGAGCCCCATCCAGCCTGACCTTGAATGTTTCCAGGGATGGGGCATCTACCACCTCTCTGGGCAACCTGTTCCAGTGTTTCACCACCCTCATCATAAAAAAAACTTCTTCCTTATATCCAGTCTGAATCTACCCTCTTTTAGTTTAAAACCATTACCCCTTGTCCTGTCACTACTGGCCCTGCTAAAAAGACTATCCCCATCTTTCTTCTAAGCCCCCTTTAAGTATTAAAAGGCTGCAATAAGGTCTCCCTGGAGCCTTCTCTTCTCCAGGCTGAATAACCCCAACTCTCTCAGCCTTTCCTCATAGGAGAGGTGTTCCATCCCTCTGATCATTTTTATCGCTTCCTCTGGACCTGCTCCAACAGGTCCATGTCCTTCCTGTACTGAGGACTCCAGAGCTGGACGCAGTACTCCAGGTGGGGTCTCACCAGAGCAAAGTAACGGGGCAGAATTACTTCCTTCAGCTTGCTGGCCATGCTTCTTTTGCAGCCCAGGATTCATGGCTCGTGTCCAGCTTTTTATCCACCAGTATCCCCAAGTCCATCTCCTCAGGGCTGCTCTCAATCCCTTCATCCCCCAGCCTGTATTGATACTGGGGGTTGCCCCATCCCAGGTGCAGGACCTTGCACTTGTCCTTGTTGAACCTCATGAGGTTCACATGGGCCCACTTCTTGAGCTTGTCCAGGTCCCTCTGGATGGCATTCCCTGTGCCTGTTTTGTTGTTCCTTATCGTACTGCATTTTACAATGCCTGTGGCTAGCTTGTTGTTGTCTTACTTTATTAATAAAATTAAAAAGTCATGCCCAGTTCTAAAAACTTATTTTGCTCTGGAGTTCTTCAACCTTGTAGCAGGAGAGCTGGTCTCATAAAATTAAACAAACCTCATCTGGTAACCTGAGTCAATGGTTGGCAAGAGAAATAACCATGGTGATGGAGAAGGCTACATGCCAATAGGAACGCTGTTAAGGTGATAAAACATGTTCTGGTGGTAAAAGGCTTTGCTTCATATGAATAGGGTTATTGGTACTGAGGAAGCAGGTCTGCAGGTAACAGTAACAACCATTTTCCTACCATTGTTTCAGCTTTTGTCTAGTGATTTATTCCATGGCAATCACTTCGAGTACTTTTCCTGATGATTAACACAGTATGATTTCTGGCATAAAATGAATTTAATATATTGAGGAATGGCATTGTAGTTGCCCAGTTAGATTTGGCTTGTATGCTAGAGGGAGCCTTTTGTGACAAGCATTTTTCAGGATAGTATCTGATGCATTTGGTTCCTAATGTCATGTCAGAACAACTAAAACTTTTATAAAATTTCATTTGAGCCACACTTTGAAAAAGGGGTTTTTGTTCTTATGTGTGAGCTTTAAAGGGTGTTGTCCCTGTTCGAGCTGTTAATCAGAAGCTACTTTGAGGAATTCATTATTAAAACTCATTAGATCGAACTCTGCTGGCATAAAAGTGTGAGGATACCTCCTTGCACAGATAACACCTGCAGAAGAGTAATAAATTGAACACTTGAATTCTGATTTAGGGGGCCCTGCCCTACTTCCTTGTCTTGGGACCTTTTAGTTGCCCAGTTCTGCATGTTATCTGCTTTTCCTTTTTGGAATGTATTTTAGTTGTGAGAGAAGGATCCTGTTTGGCAGCTCTTTTGGGAAATGGGCCTTTGCACTTAGGATTATTATTCCTTTCTAGTCCCCATATTGTTGGTTGTGGTAGTGAACACTAGTCAGTTTATTTATATGGAGGAAGAAGTACATTTGTAGCAGTTGGTAACACTTTTCCTTAGATGGATTTGTTTTTAATATCTTTTTGTGACACAGAATAATCTACTAGACTATCTCTTTGCCTTGATGGTTCAGTGAGCACAGGTTGGGTCACTGCTGCACTTGTGCTGCTTCTTGTGATGTTCATCCTCCATTGGTTCGGGTGGTTCCTGCTATAGTACTTCCCATAACATGCAACTCAGATCATGGGTTACAACAATTTAAAGGTATTTCCATTACAATCTCCACCCCTGGCCCCTTTGGGCCAGACCATTGGGTTTAACACTGCAATGGACTCCTCCCCTTGCCCCTGCTCTGACTTACTGCAGTCCCTTAGGGGTTTACCTACTCCAAGTGGAGCCTTGTCTATAAGCCACGGTCTCTCCAGGGGTGTACCTGCTGCGGCATAGACTTATCCACGGCCACAGTTGCTTTGAGGTGCACCTGTTCCAGTGTGGCCTTCTCCATGGGCTGCAATGCCTTCAGAGGTATACTTGCTCCAGTGTGGCCTTGCCCACAGCCACAGTCCCTTCAGGAGTAAACTTGCTCTGTCATGGGCTTACCTATAGCCACAGGCTTTGAGGTGCTCCAGCACGACCTTGTGCGCAGCCACTGATGCTTCAAGGTGTACCTGCTGCAGTATGGACTTATCCTTGGGCCACAATCCCTTCAGAGGTATACCTGCTGCGGCACAGACTTATCCATGGCCACAGATGCTTCAGGGTGTCCCCCTCCCATGCAGACTCATCCACAGGTCACGGTCCCTTCGACTCAAGTTGACACTGGAGTTCCAGCCTGTCCAGTACAGTAGCACAGAAAAAGCAGCAGTGCCCTGGCCATCTGCCAGCCCAGGCGCATGGCCATTGCTGTTATCAAAATGTTTCCAGGCATGGCAAAGTATGATCATAAGTAGTACAGCAAGCAGCAAAAGCAAAAAACAGCCACAAATGAGCACTAGACTCTAATATACAGTAAGGCAAGCAAGCACAGGAGCCTGCTGATTAATAGCTAAACAGCAATAATGGCTATAAATTCAATCTAGCACATTCCAATCAAACCTGTCATTATCTCAAACCCTTCAAGCCCCGCGTTGGGCACCAAAAAGGATTGTTGTGGTTTAACCCTGGTAGGCAGCTAAGCACCACACAGCTGCTTGCTCACTCCCCCAGAGTGGGATGGGGGAGAGAATCGGAAGGTTCCCTTTTTCCATCTGCTGTGGCTTACAACTAGCATTTCATTTTAAATGGAATGGCAATATAACAAATTCTTGACCCTGCTTCTTGGTTTGGGTGATGTTTAGTCAATTTCTTAATGCCACAACTAATGCCTGTCAGCTAAGGTGTATGGTATCCAACAGGCTTACGCTGTGGTGTCAGTGTTTTTAACCCGATTTTTTTGGTCACAGGCTCTCAACTAGATTATTTGGTACTGAACACAACTTTCCTTGGGGTTTAAAGGATTATATTTATTAATCTAGAAAATATTAATTGTCAAGACAAATTTTTTTTTAAAAAAAGCAGCTGTGGAAACTACTGTGAAAAGTATTAATAGCAGTAATGATTGTAGTGCTGTACCTTTTGCTTTTTACCAATAGCATGCTTAAATATGGAAAAAGTATTATATATCCAAAACTGGATGGTATTGTTATCCTCAGACTTAGCAAAATTGTGTTGACGCTGAACTCGTCACACTTCCTAGAAAAATCTATAGAATATGTCAAAAATAAAGTTAGTAAAGAGTTTGAGTTGTTCCTTAGGACTGTTACAGTTACAATATTGTATAAGAAAATGCTGGTTTACTGTATAAAACTTTTGGGGTATGAGCACTGACAGTTCCTTGTTACCTCTGGAAGTTTTACTTCTGAATCTTGTTTACAATCTGGAATATGAACTACTGACTGGAGGCTCTCTTAACTTCTACAGTGAATTGTGAAATGGGGCTTGGATCTGTGAGGCTTTGTGTTAGTAGTAATAGGCATATGAACATAATACAAATAAAATTTTAAAAGAGCAGCTATTAATAGCAAAGATAAGTTAACTATAAGGGGTTCATGATGTCTAATAAAATCTACTTTTTACAGAATGTAATGCTTACTGATCCAAAACGATCTCAACTAAGAAATTCTATTTGTATGTATAAAGTTGGTTACAAATGAGTCCTTTAAGCCTATCTTCTCAATCATTAATTCTGGAGTGTATTTTATAGCTTGCTCATTATCTTTTAAAACAATAGATGTAGTCATACAACTGAGTGTTCAGGAAAACTGAATGGGAACAGACTCCTTGGATTGTATGTGTTTAAAGTTTGTATACAAACACACCTCCCTTGACTTTCCTCTGCACTAATTTGAGTATTAAAAGGATTTAAAAAACAACTGATAAAATTAATTTTTCAAAGAAAACTAGCAGATCCACAGAAGTTCACAGAAAGATCCATTTTTATCCTGCAGAGAACTTGAGTAAAATGTGACTAAAATTTGACCAAAAGTGTTCATGAAAAGGCAATTGAAAAATAAGTAATTTTGACTCTACCTGCTTGATCATTAAGGTTGAATATAGTACAAGGATACAGATATCAATGTAAATATGTACTTTTCTTTAAATTACTGAAAAAAGTGTCTGAAACAAGGGCTCTTTTGAGATGTGTCGTTTGTAGTAGTATACTTGATGTATCTCAGAATCAGTGGTTTGAATCTCAAGAATGTTAGCTGTTGTTCTGGTTGACTCTTTGAGGTTTTAGATCATCTGACTTGGCAAGTATAGTGGCAGTGACTTGGTACTATGACAAAAAAGCATTACTGTAAATGTCATTTGTTTCTAAAATATGTTCCTATTGACTATTTTCCACAAGTATCCCCTCTGTTCAACAACTTTAACAATATTGTTATTGTTTTGGATTAATTTAAACTAGATCATATGACTTTTAATGTTGTATATATGTGGACCTTCTAGAGTGCTTTCCAAGCCTTTATACCTATATGGGTGTATACAGGTGATAACACTAGGTATCCTGTATTTTCTAGATGATGGAACAGTGGGGAAAACTTGATGGTTTTCTGTAGAGATAAAAGGGAAGTTAACAGAATACCTATTCTACTTAGTACTTCAGGGTCTTAGTAGAGGGGGGAATTAACTGTTAATAAATACAAGCATGCTACTGAGCAGCTACTGAAGTCAAGAAAAGGAAAAAATTAACCTTTGTTTCTTTTGCTTGCTTTAACAGTTGTTACTCAACCAAGCCCATCAGTTTCTCAACCTAGTACTTCACAGAGTGAAGAGAAAGCTTCTGAACTGCCTAAACCAAAGAAGAACAGATGTTTCATGTGCAGAAAGAAGGTTGGCCTTACGGGTATGAAAGCACTTTGTCAATATCAAACAGATTTATATGATTCGTTGTCTCTTACTAGATTAAATTTGTTGAAATATCTGTAGCCATTAAACTTGCTTGCTGTTTCAAAATCCGTAATGTTAGATCCCTTAATAGAGCTGACATTTGGAAATATTAATTTCATTTATTCTGTTTGTTTGAAGTAGAGGCACATACCCCCTTTGTACTGACTAAGCCCTTAATTTATAGCTTGCTTAAGCCTGAAGCTTCCTAGTGATGTTGCTTTTCCTTTTCTTTGTACAGGATTTGATTGCCGATGTGGAAACTTATTTTGTGGACTTCACCGTTATTCTGACAAGCATAATTGCCCATATGATTACAAAGCAGAAGCTGCAGCAAAAATCAGGAAAGAGAATCCAGTTGTGGTGGCTGAAAAAATCCAGAGAATATAAACTAGCCTACTTGTGAAAAGACTGACTCTTATTTGTTTTATTTTAATATACCCTAGGAAAGCATTGAAGAGCAGATGCATGGCCATTTTCCTTTGTTCTCCAAAGTTTTAATTTTAGCCTTGTCTGTCTTAATGATATTTCAGAATGTTTGGGTGTTTGTTACAGGCAGAATTGGATAGATACAGCCCTTGAAAATGTATATGCTCTCCTCAGAATATGATTGGATGATCAGAACTTGCACAGGAATACACATGCACAGAGCACAGGCTCTAGTTCATATGTGCCAAACACGTATATACTATCTGCATGTTTGCAGCAGATCTGCCTTTTGAGGTGTTCAAGGTGTATAACACTAGCCAAAGACTATGTGCCTGTTTGGGAGAAGGATATGTCAGAAAGGTTGGCGGTCTACTTCTGTCACTTAAAATCTTGTTCTACTTTTAATTTCCACGCTCCATTGTTTTCCAGCAGAATGTAAGCCATGTAGAGGGCTCTGCCTTCCAGTAAGATGAGTGATGGTGCCATAATTAATAAAGTCATTTAACAACTGCAATGGGAAAAATGGAAAAAAATCAGATATGTATGAGAAGAAAACTATTTTGGAACAGATTACATTAACTTCAGAATCATGAAAATAGTTTCCCAAAGGAAATGTCCTGCTAGAAACTTAAGAACTGGCCTGCAACAGTTGTCTGCTTTTCCTTGCATAGCTAAAAATGTTGTGTAGCACAATATTGTGCTAAGATTGGCTTACAAAACAAAAGCTATGTACATGTGGGGTTTTTTTAGACATACCACAGCAGCTCTATCAAGTGACGCGTGCATCTAAGTTGCAGAAGTATTTGAGCAGTTTATTATTCATGTACTTAAATTCAGTGTGTTCTGGGTTCAAAAGAATATTAGGAGCTTTTTTAAATTAAAAAAAAAGTTTTAAATGTAATTGTTGCATGTGGTTTTCCATACCCAACATGACTGCTGTAGACTTAAGTGGGAGCTGGAACCACTCTTGGAGGGCTGCTTTATCATTTTTAATTGTACTTGGGTGTAGGACTGTAGTGTTCTTGGGTGTATTGCATGGGCTCCATTATCTACAGCTTTGTATAATAACTAGAAAGGGCAGTATAGTTCACTGATGCTTGTCTGGCAATATCACTTCTGTGTTATAATGGAAGGGTTTTTTGTGATGTATGGAACTTGTGGGTTTTTTATGTAATCAAGTATAGTATAGACTAGTGTTGTAGTAATGCCTCTTCTCATCTGTAAATAGTTATGTATGTACACAAGATGCTACTTTTGACTTATTGCAGTGTTCAGTCTTAGTTTTTTAGTTCACTATTAAAAGCATCAGGCTTTTGCTTTAACTTTGTTCTTTCAATTTAGTTATCAGATATGCAAACGTGTACAGATAGTTCATACTTGGGTATTGCACATAATCACACTATCCAGCATCTATGCTCTGTTGTATTATGTAAATAATAAAAATCATGTACAGAAGGAAATACTTATTGTGGTAGTTCATTGGTTTTAGTTACTGCTGTAACTTGAAAGTGGCCTTGTGGAGGCTGGGGTACAAAGCTAGTACTAGATTTGTATAGATATCTTTTTGCTTAAACCTGTCTGTCTAACCTCCTTATCTTTTATTTTGACATATAGATTTGTTTAAGATGGCTTATTGAGGTCAGAGAAGCATTAACAGCTGGAATACAGGTAACTACTTGATGACCAAAGATGTCAGCAAACAACATGCTTAAAAGAAATGAAGGAAATATTAGCAGTGAACTTCAAATGTTTGTGGCTTGTTGTGGTTATTTTTTTCCTTTTGCCTACAAAAGTTATTTCCAATGGATCTGGTTTAATACAACCAGTATACTGACTACATTGTTTTGTTCAAATCTTCGCCAGCAGGCCTGGGCAGAGTTGTCAGGGTCTGTATCCAAATATGGATGTCACATATGCCAGACTTACCCTTTCCAAGGAGAAACAAAAGTACAGAGCACACAGCACATGTTGACTTGGAAGAAGCTATCTTCACTGCTGAATAATACATAACAATTGTTTATATCAGAAATGTATTTCATCAATCAGCTAGTACTAACACTCAAGGGATAAGTTATTACTGTTGTCACTATATATACTTCTGATGAGGGAACAAGGGCATGTTCTAGGCCTTCATGTGCCAGGATGAATTTTATTTTTTTTTTTAAATCATGGAACTGTTTTAAAGTGTCAAAATTATCATTTTTCCACTTTTTTGTGTTAAAAATCAACTCAACTGCATCATAAAAAGCTTGTTTGGCTTGGGTTTTCTTGGTGTTTTTTTTTTTTGTTTTGTGAATGCACCTTGGAACTGGATATTTGAGGAGAATGTGTCCAGATTTGTGATACTGTCAGGGTGAGAGTATTTTAGGAAGGATAACCATGCTGATACTAGTACTTAGTGATTCTGATTGTCTCTCATATTAATTTGCTTTTTTAATCTGGACAAAGGCTTGTTTAATTTATTTCAGCAGATCTGAGGAAGAAAGTATGGAATGAGAAATCCCTCATTGTTCTATAAAATCATGAACTGTATCATATGTAAATTGTCCACAGGTGGGATATGAGCCTGAATTCAAAACTAAGCTTGATTCTGTTAATAATTCATATAGGGTCTATAATCATTCAGGAGCACTAATTTTGTTGAGGCTCATTAAACAGTCAAAGAGGGGGAAGGCTGTTTAGTAAGAGTGGGTACTGACGAAGTGTGATAAATGGATATTTAAATTTTGGTGCAAACAGTGTGGTACATATCCCTTGGCAAAAAAATACGAATGTAGGTATAGAACACTTTGGATTTTGGTCATTTGATCTTTAAACTTAGTGACAAACGCTTACAAACAACATACCCATCTTCCAAGAAGGCAATGTAATTACTTAACATGATGCTAGTCCTTATTTAACGTTTGGCTGTTAAACTGATATGTGTTTAACTTGTACATAAATATGCTGTTATAGGAAGAATCTTCCTGTGCCCCTAACAAGTTTACCAAATGATGGGGACTTTTTAGTTAGGGCATAAGAGCAAGCATGTAAACAAAAGTAGCTAGGTGACTAAGAACTACTTACTCTAAGCTCTTAAATGTCTAGCTAGGATTATGGCCGCACAATAGCGGGTTCAATAGGATTCTGTGCAAACTTAAACCTGAAACTTGGAGGAAGAACAACAGGCTTCCTGTGGTGTTTTCAACCAGTTGCTCTAAGGTTGATGAACTGTCAGATGATTAGGTTGGTTGTGGTATATAAGGATGTAATGAAGTTAAGAAGCCCTGAGTACATCCTGAGACCTTGCTGGTATTTGACCCTTTGAAAATGTGTTTTTGATAACAGTATATTCTAAACTTAAATACTACAGCTTCATAGGCATTCTATTTCGGCTATAATTCTTTTTTTATTCTAAATGATTTGGAAGCAGGTTTGGCACTTCAGACTGATATATGAAGCATATTTTATTCTGTGTCTATAGGATAACTGAGATTTCTTCCAGTATTTCAGGTATCTTCCATCAACTGAGAATAGAAGATGTAATGTTAAACCATGTGACTGATTTAAAACTCTACTTTTTGTTTATGCAACTGCATGACACACTTACAGAATTGCATGATAACACATTTATATAAATTGTTATGCTTTTTTACGTGCATTTCTTAAAATAAAAATCAAATTAAGATATTTAGTAATTTTAGCTTCTAGATGTTGCTATTGACTATTTTTACTTTAAGTGTATTTGACCACATAAAATTCTTAATGTGACTCGGGGTTAACAAGTTGATTGTCATTGATTATCCCCTTCTTGATTATATAAATAATTGGCTCACTTAAATGCCATGAGGCTTTCTGTGTGTGGTATTGTTGTGGTTTAACCCCAGCCAGCAACTAAGCACCATACAGCTGCTTGCTCCCCAGCACCTGGTGAGATGGGGGAGATAATCAGAAGGGTGAAAGTGAAAAAACTCATGGGTTGAGATAAGAACAGTTTAATAATTGAAGTAAAATGAAATAGAATGGTAGTAATAGTAGTAGTAGTAATAATATAAAAATACAATAATAATATAAAAAGCAAGTGGTACACTATACAGTTGCTCGCTACCCTGCCGACTGATGCCCAGCATGTCCCTGAGCAGTGATCCCTGGCCAACTCCTCACAGTTTATATACTGAGCATGACATCATATGGTATGGAATAGCCCCTTGGCCAGTCTGGGTCAGCTGTCCTGGCTGTGTCCCCTCCCAGCTTCTTGTGCACCTGGCAGAGAGCATGGGAAGCTGAAAAAGTTCTTGACTAGTGTAAGCACTACTTAGCAACAACATCTGTGTGTTATCAACATTATTCTCATCCTAAATCCAAAGCACAGCACTATGCCAGCTACCAGGAAGAAAATTAACTCTATCCCAGCTGAAACCAGGACAGGTATATTTATGTACTTATATTCATAAATTAGGCAAAAGAGAATGAGAATAGAGTTTCAGTATAAAGTATGTGATGACAAATATATGGCAAGCTTATGCTTGTAAATATTTCTCTTCAGTTTCATGATTTCCTTTTGCATTAAGATAATGTAAGTTGTTTTTTATATGTTTTACAGGAAATGCTAAGGAACAGATTTAAATTTTGGGCATTATCTTTAGCTTATCTTGTTTGAATTCAGACCTAAAAGCTACATCTGCTTTTTGTTTTTCTTCTTTCTGTAATGGAAAAAATCCCAACAAAGTAGATGGAAAATTTTCCGTGGCGTGCTGTTACTTCTTACAGCCAGAGAAAGGGCAGGTGTGGGCTCTTGCATTATTGAAGAAGGCCCTGTAAGGATATTGGGAAGGTGGAAGTCTGTTCCATGAAGGAATAACTATAACTTAAGTATTTTGGCAAGGTGTCTCTCTCTCCCCATAGATGCCTTAATAAAAGGGTTACTTTTGATGTGGTTACAGATATGAAGTGCCTTTTTCCGATGCGTTTCACATATGGAACGGGATCTCCCCTAACAGCATAAACATCTTCAGAGAAGGTACCAATTTACAGTAGTACCTCTACATGAAATGCAAACAGTAGAACTGTGTAGGGTAGAGCTTTCTCCCTTAAAGCACTGTGAAGTTGGTCTAGTGTTTGGGGGTTTTTTTGGGTTTTTTTGTTTGTTTTTGTTTAGTCCTTTAGAAAAAAAGGACTGTGGTGGGTTGACCCTGGCTGGTTGCCAGGTGCCCACCAAGCTGCTATCTCACTCCCCCTCCTCAGCAAGACAGGGGTAGAAAAAATGATGAAAAATCTTGTGGGTTGAGATAAGGACAGGGACATCACTCATCAATAACTGTCATGGGCAAGACAGACTAGGGGAAGATTAATCAAATTTATTGCCAAATAAAAATAGAGAGGAATAGTGAGAAACAAAACTAAAAATGCCTTTCCCCACCCCCCACCCTTCTTCCCAGACTCAACTTCACTCCTAACTCTTCTGTCTCATCCCCCCACCCTGAGTGGCACAGAGGGGATGGGAAATGGGGGCTTGTGGTCAGTTCATAACACATTCTCTCTGCTGCTGCTCCATCCTCATGCTTTTCCCCTGCTCTAATGTGGGGTTCCTCCCATGGGAGACAGTCCTTCACAAAATTCTCTAATGTGGGCCCTTTCCATGGGCTGCAGTTCCTGCTAGGAGCCTGCTCTATGGGCTGCAGGGTGGATATCTGGTTCACTGTGGATCTCCATGGGCTGTGGGGGGACAGCCTGTGTCACTATGGTCTTTTCCACGGGCTGCAGGGGAATCTCTGTTCTGGCACCTGGAGCATCTTCTCCCCTTCTTCACTGACCTTGGTGTCTATATAGTTGCTTCTCTCACATTTTTCTCACTTCTCCTTCACAGCTGCTGCATCATGGTTTTTACCCTTTCTTAAATATGTTATTATAGAAGCACTACCAATGTCACTGATTGGCTCAGCTTTGGCCTGTGGTGGGTCTACTTTGGAGCTGGCTGGAACTGGCTCTGTCTGACATGGGGGCAGCTTCTGGCATCTTTTCCCTGTAGACCCCCACTACCAAAACCTTGCCATGTAAACTCAATACATTCTACCCTTCACTGATATGAATCACATATTTAAGAATTATCATTAAAATATATGCTTATCATGCAATCTTCAGTGAGTTTTGCTGATGTCCATGGACACAGGTTGGAGAAAATGAGGTCACCCCTCAGCCTCCTTGCTCTCTATAGCTTCCTGAGGAGGGGAATTGGAGAGGGAGGTGCTGATCTCTTCTCCCTGGTATCTAGTGACAGGACGTGTGGGAATGGTTCAAAGCTGTGTCAGGGGAGGTTCAGACTTGACATTAGGAAACATTTCTTTTTCTGAGGGGGTGGTCAAACACTGGATCAGGCTTCCTAGAGAGGTGGTTGATGCCCCATGCCTGTCAGTGTTTAAGAGGCATTTGGACAATGCCCTTAATAACATGCTTTAGCTTTTGGTCAGCCCTGAAGTGGTCAGGCAGTTGGACTAGATGATCGTTGTAGGTCCCTTCCAACTGAACTATTCTATCCTTAAAAAAAAAAAAAAATTCCCCATTCCAAAGTCAAAATACCATCATTGCAACACTGACAAAGGTCAACAGTTTACACGCGCTCCACCCATTGTCACTTTACAACATTACAGCAACAAAAATTCCCCATAGTTATTCCGCTTTCTGGCAATATCTGGTCCAAGTTTTGCCTGTTACCTGTCCCAGTTACTGTCCTTATCTCAAATTCTTCAAGAGCCCCATGTCAGGTGCCAAATCGACAGTTAGGCATTTGTCTTCCAAAACAACTGTTATGCTTACTGAGGCCCTGCTTCCCAGGAAGTGGCTGGACATTGCCAGCTGATGAGAAGTAGAGAATAAATCCCCTTTTTGCTTTGCTTTTCTCATTAAACTGCCTTTATCTCAGCCTACGAGCTTATCCATCTCATCCCCCTGTCAGGTTGAGGAGGGAGAGTGAGACAGGGACTGGGTGGGGGGTCTGGCAGCCAGCCAAGGTCAACCTACCACAGTCCTTTAAAACCAAGTTTTAGTAGTGCTTGTCTGACTGAATTCTATGGTATTTGTGCAGGGGATTGCTGAAATAGGTTTGTTGTCAAAGTAGTTAGGTCTTATTTCAAGTTGAATGCCACATCAAAACTGAAATGCCTGTTTTTCTTCTCCTCTCCCAAGAAGTAGGATATTTTAATTCTTATGAGAAAACAGATGCGTTTCCAGTGTTTACTGGTGTGATTAGGTCACCGGTGATGCAAATTAACCTCTACAGGAAAATTCCCAAACATACCAATGGAGTCTTACTGAAATGAGCTGTGCGGTTTTGTCTGGTATGAGGAGGTATGCCAACCTTTCAGTGCAGTGTCAACATTTTCATCTTTTTAGCTACAAGTTTTCATTTTTAATGCCACATAATGTGGGTAACACAATGTGCGTTATGTTTGACTGCCCATGCTGGACTTAATGTTTATGACTGCTTACTGGGGCAAGTGATCATATTGGAGAGTTTAAAATCCAAGATCAAGGGACATTCATTTCTCTATTTGGAAAGTTGACTCAAAGCAGACCATCCAGACTGACCACCCGAACCTATAGTGGGACTTAGCAGCTCGGTACAATATAATGATCCAAACTTGATCAGGCTTTAGCTTTGTCTTTGGATCCTGTTTGAGATGAAATTTGCCCCTTTAAGATACCTTTATTAATATTATAGTATCCTTGCTCCAAAGTCTACATTCTTGTTGCTTGGTGGTACAAAGTACTACAAATGGATTCAGTTTTTGATGTGTAATTGTGCGTTATGTGCTGATATGATATGCCATAAATTTGGGAAAGTCATTACTGGTAGCTAAAGAAGAAACAGGTTTTGTGTTTGTTTGCTATGTCTGAGTGAAGAAAATACTGAGACCATTTCTGCTTTATGTTGAGAGCAAATGTATCGAAGGGGCACATCAG
The DNA here is from genome assembly GCF_047370975.1 of Nipponia nippon. Taxonomy (NCBI): domain Eukaryota; kingdom Metazoa; phylum Chordata; class Aves; order Pelecaniformes; family Threskiornithidae; genus Nipponia; species Nipponia nippon. The sequence goes on along the minus strand of NW_028262339.1, from coordinate 1,310,616 downwards.
CATGAGGAAACAGAACTGAGGACCAGGTTTCTGACTCTCATAAAGAACTGAATGCAGTGGAAGAAGCAAGTGTTGGCATGTGGGATGTAAAACAGCAGAACATCAGCAGCCTGTACTTTAAATGAAATGAAAATAGAGGTGTAAAACTGATAAGATGGCACTATTGAAATAAAAGCAAGAATCAACACCTACAATGGCAACTCAAAACACTGTGCTTCGAGTGCTTATTTGTGTAGATACAAATCTGTACTAGTTTTAAAAAAGTGTTGATTATTAAAATGACTAGAGTCACAGCTTCTTTAAGAAGCTGTCTCACTGTTGCCTTTTGTCCTATATAATAAGATACAGATGACAAAGAATTTTTTTAATGCCAAATTCTTTTCAGTGCATATTTCTCTATTCCCTATGGGTTTGTGGCTGGTATTGTAGTAACACTTGTAGTTGAGTTTCTCATGCCAATGTTACTTTGGCTCAAGCTCCCCGAGTAGGATATCTTTATCTTTATTAAATCTCCTTGTATCTAAGATCAGAATGCAGCATTTATTCCCAAATAGCAGTAAGCCTGGTTATCACAAACTGAGGCTTAATTAGTACAGAGAGAAAATAAAAACTAAGTAGTACAATTATATCTGTCTTCTGAGTACAACCACGCAGGGTAATATGTAATACGCAGAATAATGTGTAATTAGTCCTTACCCAAGGCAAGTCTTGTACTTAGTAACCTTATAGGCACCTGAAAGAGTTCTATAGAGTCAAGTACCTCCCTCTCTGCAGGCTTTCACTGTGAGGCTGCTCACAACCTGTGCCAAAAAAAAAAAGCACTTCCACAGTCTCTCTTTAGTACAAATCCTGCAGAATTCCTGGATTCCAATCTGGATGATTCTAATGCTAAATGAGTAGCATTTCAGTGTAATGCTATTTTTAATCCATACATAGGTGACAATATTTCTCGGTTACATTACCCTGGAACAAGTTCTTATTTTGTTTGTTTTCTGTTTGCTTTTGTAACTGGTATGCATGTATTTTAAAAAATATATATATGTGTATGTATTCCAAGGAATTTTATATATTTCATCTATAAAATATGGAGTTCCTTGATCTTTTTTCATTTTTCTTCCAGTTAATATGCTGTATCTGAAAGGATTCAACTGAAAACAAGCCTGATGCTTACAATGTCATATACTGTAGTTAGAAAGTGGCCATCTTTGTATAAGACCAACCCAAACATCAGTGTAAGATTACCTTCCATTGTGATGAACCAGGACTATGTTTGCTAAATGAACAACCGAAGCTGGGGTTGTTCATGAAAAATGTTTAAATCCAAGGAAAGAGTTAGTCACTGACTGTGTAATAGCCAAATGCATTTACCTAATTAGACTCAAGGTGCCTTAGCTGCCTGGCACTCCACTTGCTATTCCTCCAGCAAGAGCTACTTGGAAATGTGGCTGCATTTTAATTCATTTTGCTTTTTTTTTTTTTTTTTGTTTTTTTTTGCTTCAGTCCCACAGCCAGCCAGACTCGCCATGATTTAGTTTGTTATTAGGGAAATATTACAGTTTTAAAATATTTTGTTTGGAGGTTTTGTTAGGTTTTTGAGGGTCATTGCTGTTGTTTTGACAGGACTATGAGAATGCTTAATGGTAAATTACTTTTAACTTGCTTTTCCTGGTTCATGTGTTTTCAGGCTCTTCCTATAGCTCTTTCTAATGGTTTAATAATAAAAGCAATTGTCAGGGTTTAACCCCAGCTGGCAACTAAGCACCACACAGCTGCTCGCCCCCTGGTGGGATGGGAGAGAGAATTGGAAAAGTAAAAGTGAGAAAACTCGTGGGTTGAGATAGACAGTTTAATAGGTAAAGCAAAAGCCGCGCACGCAAGCAAAGCAAACCAAAGAATTAATTCACTACTTCACTACTACTACTACGTTCTATACTACATTCTATAATACTACATTCACTTCACTACTCGGTGACAAGTGGCATTCCTCAGGGGCGGTATTGGGACCGGCACTGTTTAACATCTTTGTCGGTGACATGGACAGTGGGATTGAGTGCACCCTCAGCAAGTTTGCTGATGACACCAAGCTGTGTGGTGTGGTTGACACACTGGAGAGTAGGGATGCCATCCAGAGGGACCTTGACAGGTTGGAGAGGTGGGCCCATGGGAACCTCCTGAATTTCAACAAGGCCAGGTGCAAGGTCAGGGTGCACCTGGGTCAGGGCAATCCCAAGCACAAATACAGGCTGGGTGGAGAATGGATAGAGAGCAGCTCTGAGGAGAAGGACTTGGGGGTGTTGGTTGATGAGAAACTCAACATGACCTGGCAATGTGTACTAGCAGCCCAGAAAGCCAACCGAATCCTGGGCTGCATCAGAAGTGTGGCCAGCAGGTCCAGGGAGGTGATTCTCCCCCTCTGCTCCACTCTCGTGAGGCCCCACCTGGAGTACTGCGTTCAGCTCTGGGGCCCCCAACATAAGAAGGACGTGAACCTGTTGGAGCGAGTCCAGAGGAGGGCCGCGAAGATGATTGGGGGCTGGAGCACCTCTCCTATGAGGACAGGCTGAGAGAGTTGGGGTTGTTCAGCTTGGAGAAGAGAAGGCTCCCGGGAGACCTTATAGCAGCCTTCCAGTACCTGAAGGGGGCCTACAAGAAAGCTGGAGATGGACTTTTTATAAGGGAGCATAGTGATAGGACAAGGGGTAATGGTTTTAAACTGAAAGAGGGTAGATTTAGATTAGATATAAGGAAGTTGTTCTTTACTGTGAGGGTGGTGAGGCACTGGCACAGGTTGCCCAGAGAAGGTGTGGATGCCCCCTCCCTGGAAATGTTCAAGGCCAGGTTAGATGGGGCTTTGAGCAACCTGGTCTAGTGAAAGGTGTCTCTGCCCATGGCAGGGGGTTTGGAACTACATGATCTTTAAGGTCCCTTCCAACCCAAACCATTCTATGATTCTATGATTCCCATCGGCAGGCAGGTGTTCAGCCATCCCCAGGAAAGCAGGGCTCCATCATGCATAACGGTTACTTGGGAAGACAAACGCCATCACTCCGAACGTCCCCCCTTCCTTCTTCTTCCCCCAGCTTTATATGCTGAGCATGACATCATATGGTCTGGAATATCCCTTTGGTCAGTTGGGGTTAGCTGTCCCAGCCATGTCCCCTCCCAACTTCTTGTGCACCCCCAGCCTCCTCGCTGGTGGGGTGGTGTGAGAAGCAGAAAAGGCCTTGACTCTGTGTAAGCACTGCTCAGCAATAACTAAAACATCCCTGTATTATCAACATTGTTTTCATCACAAATCCAAAACATAGCCCCATACTAGCTTCTATGAAGAAAATTAACTCTATCCCAGCCAAAACCAGCACAGCAATATAAATGGAGGCAACGTGACCCAGAGGATAAAATGAGGCTAAGGACCAGAAAGGGACTCTTATCACAGCAAATCTTTTATCTTTTTTCAGCTTCATTTTTCCACTGTAACAACAGAGGTAATGATTCTCAGGCCCTTTATCTAAAATACAGCCAGTGCCTGAAAGGTGTTATAAAAATGCTACAGAGGTATATTTAACTATGCATATTTGGACTCCTCTTATTGGTTGATTTTTACTTTTAGATTTTATTCACACAGTCTGTACATTTAGTTAATATATTTTGTTTCCTCAAAGCATTTTGGTGGGGATGGTTTTCAGTTTGTTGGTGTACTCTTTTGTGAGAGAAGTACAAACGAAGCTACTGTATGGCAAACGTAGGTGGAGAGACACTCCCTGCAGCTCAGAGCACTCATCTTCAGAGAACTGCAATGCCTCTCTAATATTTTTGCCTGACTAGTGAATTTTCAGTATAGTGAGACAGGATGATGTCCTATTGTGAATCTTCAGTTGTAATATCACTGAGAACAGAACACAGATCTGAGGAGATGAAAAGCAATTTCATTCATTGTATCTCATTCGCATTTATCTACTCTTTACAATAGTGTACTCTGGTTAGCTTTATATTTACATTGTTACACTGTGAAATGGTTTGTGCACTGATCCATTTGACTTTGATAATGCCTCTGGGATACCAGGTCAAACTAGGTTTAAACAGGATTAGATTAAAGTAGATTCTCCTTAGTTGTATTTGAAGTACCATGGGATTTATGAGGGGAAAGTAGATTTATGACCCTGGGAAAAACTTGATCCCTTTCAGTCAGCTTTAGAGGGAGACTGAATTGATTCCCTTGATTGCTGTAATGGACTCATCTGATGGACAATATCCATATTGATTCATGTACTTCTGCTAGCAGTTCACTTTCTGACCACATAAGAAAAAAAACTTGGATGTTTTTCTGCCAGTTTAGTCACTGCAACAGCTCATGGAGATTTCAGTGAATACTGGATTTAGTGCAAGGAAGAGGCAGGGACAGGAAGAAGAGATGAGACCATCACACATAGATTAGCATGGGTTGCTGTGGAATTGCAGCTTCAGTCTTGGTGCTGAGATGAATTGGCTGGTAACTTCAAGCATCCAGCAGTGATGCAAAGGTTGACGTTTGCCATCATGGCTTCAAGGTTTGCTAGCTAGGTCTGAGCCCCCAACCTGCAGGCTGGTGAGAATAGCAGTAATGGGTTTATGTTTGATTTAAGATAGGGTTTTAGCTGACATTAGTAACTTGGTCTCTTACATGTAGTCACCTGGCAATAAATAATCAACAGTGAGAATAGTTCACCGATTCCTCAGCAAGATTTTCTAAGCTAGAGGTTGGAAATTATATTATGTTAGGAAGTGGCCTCGAGGTACATGTTAATTAACTCAGCATTAGGCACTTAACATAAGCAAAGGTTGTTGTGTTTAACAGTTTGTCATTTGGTGGGAGTGAATCATATGTCGGCACAGAGTCATCTCTCAGTGTGGACCAACCTTCAGTAAATAGAGGTATTTAACTTTCATGTACAAATTATTGCTGGAGGCCAAAGGTTATACCAATGAAACATGAGAACTTTTACATCCCTCTTCCTTTTTATTTCCTAGAGCCTTTTATGAATGTGTTGCTGTCCCTGTTGAACAGAGACAAAGCCAAAGCACAGAAAGGGTGAGGACACAGCTGTGCTGTCCTGACTCTAGCTGAGCTGTATTATTAGGTTACTACCCCCAGGTACTTGTTACTTCTCCAGCCCTAATTTTTCCACCTCCTCCATCCTAACATATGCAATTGCTCCCTTGTTTGGTTTTGTCCAAATGATCCAAGTTAAAAAGCTGCATTTTAAAGAGTGGTACAGCAGATCATACAGAGCATGGGTGAAGGAGCAGCCACCCACTGTGCAGTTATGCTTCCAGGGACAGAGGCACAACATCAAGTGCAGCACATCAGCTTTGTCCTAAATTGCCTCTGATCGCAAGACACAGCAATGATAGTGCCAGGCCCCAGACCCAGCCCTCCTGGCTCCTACACTGGTAAAGGCAGTGCTGAGCCGTGTTTAGTTCAGTATAGCTCTCAGATGTCAGTCACCTCTAGCTGATAGCCTCAAAAGGCTCATCTTCCAGAATTGCCCAGATATCACTGATCCTTCAAGGATGCCTCTACCACATCCCTGCTTTCCCCCAAGCTCTAGGGTGACGACAGCGTCTCTCTCCACCCAAGGTAAGGGAGGGTAAGGGTGAGGTTCAACACCCCTTTTCTTGGTCACTGAGCAGGTGCTAAACAAGCTGCACTTCCATGATGTCGTGCTAGTGGGTGAATACAGTTGCCTAGAAGCAACTACTCCTATTTTTAGCTTGCAGCAAACTCTACCCCAAAATATCTATGTATTCCAGTGTGTTTCTATGCAGGATAAAATCCCCCCACCATCGTGCTTTGTCCTCAGCTGGTCTATTTAATAAATCTTTAATTGCTGTCACTTTAGTACAGGAAACAACTCTGTCACACCCATGCCAAACAATAAAAACAACAATAGGCAAGAATTTACTTACTCTTGGAATTGTAACATTTCCATTCCCAAATATCCAACACAAACCCAGAAACACCCTTATTCCATAATGTGTTACTCCTGTAGCTGCTTCATCTGGCTTTTACTTTCTTCATTCATACCTCCTCTCCTCCTGGTAGTAGTTTACCACCATCTGAAGCAAACCCTTCTCTGATTTACTTAAAGCAGTTCACATGGTTTAAAAAGCTACTGCGAGGGTTATTTTTTAACTAACTGAAGTAGTTAATGCCAAGAATGTATCTTTGCAGAGCTTATTAATACTAGAGAAAGAAAGTTAATATAGGTACAGCCTGCTTTTTAGTAGTAGTATGCTGGTTTGGGCTAGAAATAGAAGGCTATTTTTTAAAAAAGCTGACACAAATATATGATTATTGACTTTAAATCCTAAGCAGTCAGGGTAGCTTCCACTTTTTTCTGCTAACTGTGCCTTCCTCTTAGTGAAGACATGCTGACTACTCCCAGTCACCTTCTTGTCCATCACCTTCCCAGTGATCGAGGTGAGGCTGACCGGCCTGTAGCTCCCTGGGTCCTCCTTCTTGGAGGTAGGAGCAACATTTGCTTTTCTCCATTCCCCAGGCACATCTCCCAGTTGCCATGATTGTGCCATTATTGAGAGTGGCCTTGCAATGACATCTGCCACCTCCCTCAGCCCTCCTGGGTGCATCCCATCAGGGCCCATGGACTTATGTATGTCCAGTTTGCTTAAGTATTCCCTGACCTGATCCTCCTCCAACAAGGGTACGTCTGTCCTTGCTCCAGGCTTTCCCCCTGGTCTCTGGGACCTGGGATTCCTAGTAAAGACTGAGGCAAAGGCGGCATTCGGTACGTCAGCCTTTGCCACGTCCCATGTCACCATGTCTCACTCAGCAGCGGGCCCACATTTTCCCTAGCCTTCCTTTTCTCACCTATGTACTCAGAGAAGCCCTTCTTGTTCCCTTTGACATCCCTGGCCAGATTCAATTCCATTTGGGCTTTGGCTTTCCTAACCCCATCCCTGCATGCTCAGACAGTGCCTCTGTATTCCTTCCAGGTTACTCATCCTTGCTTCTACCCTCTGTATGCTTCCTTTTTGTGTTTGAGTTTGGCCAGTGTCGTGGTTTAACCCCAGGCAGCAACTAAGCACCACACAGCCGCTCGCTCACTCCCCCACAGTGGGACGGAGGAGAGAACTGGAAAAGTAAAAGCAAGAAAACTCGTGGGTTGAGATAAAGACAGTTTAATAGGTAAAGCAAAAGCCATGCGCGCAAGCAAAGCAAGGCATTCATTCACTACTTCCCATCGGCAGGCAGGTGTGCAGCCATCCCCAGGAAAGCAGGGCTCCATCACGCGTAATGGTTACTTGGGAAGACAAACGCCATCACTCCGAACGCTCCCCCTTCCTTCTTCTTCCCCCAGCTTTATATGCTGAGCATGACATCATATGGTCTGGAATATCCCTTTGGTCAGTTGGGGTCAGCTGTCCCAGCCGTGTCCCCTCCCAACTTCTTGTGCACCCCCAGCCTACTCGCTGGTGGGGTGGTGTGAGAAGCAGAAAAGGCCTTGACTCTGTGTAAGCACTGCTCAGCAATAACAAAAACAAATCCAAAACATAGCCCCATACTAGCTACTATGAAGAAAATTAACTCTATCCCTGCCAAAACCAGCACAGCCAGGAGCTCCTTGTCCATCCACGCAGGCCTCCTGGCATTTTTGCCTGACTTCCTGCTCGTTGGGATGGATCGCTCTTGAGCTTGGAGGAGGTGATGCTTGAATATTAACCAGCTTTCTTGGGCCCCTCTTCCCTCCAGGGCCTTGTCCCTTGGGACTCTACCAAGCAGATCCCCGAAGAGGCCAAAGTTTCTCCTGAAGTTCAGGGCTGTGAGCCTGCTTTTTGCCCTGCTCCCTCCTCTCAGGATCCTCAACTCCATCATCTCATGGTCACTGCAGCCACGGCTGCCTTTGACCTTCACATCCCCATGAGGTATAGGAGTATGAGTTCCAGTAGAGCACCTCTCCTCATTGACTCCTCTATCACTTGGGTCAGGAAGTTGTCATTGATGCTCTCCAGGAACCTCCTGGATTGCTTATGCCCCACTGCGTTGTCCCTCCAGCGGATATCGAGGTGGTTGAAATTCCCCATGAGGACCAGGGCCTCTTCCCGGCCTCTCCTGATTTTGTGAGCCATTCCTGTCACATCATGTGCATAGTAGTACCCAGCCTGAGTATATGTCATTGTCCCGATCCAAAGTCGGGGGAGGTTTCGATACGATCCCAAGGACGAGATTAAGACGCAAACGAGGTCAAATGCCGTACAACCTTTTGACTTTATTTTGGCGAACGAAGGGGTGAGGACCCCGTAGGAAGACGGGGGGGGGGAAGAAAGAGAGAAAAGGAGAGAAAAAAGAGAGAAAGAGCGTGCTCAGGCGGGTGAGAAGAGAGCCACATAGGGGAACTAGCTACCGCCACTCCGAGTCCGGTGTTGTCCTGTCAATCAAAGGTCCAGTCGGTCCAGCCTCTGTGTCCGCAGGAGCAGCTTCCAAGGAGGTGCGCGGGGTATGACGAGAAGAGAAAGAGAGCCTCAAAAGGCGCACGCGGTCCTTTTATAGGGCCATGCACATGCGCAGAATGGGTCTGCGTACATGCAGTTTGCGCTTCTGCTTTTCGCGCCCTGGTGTCTGCGCAGGCGTGCGTGCAGTCCATGGCCCCGCCTTTCGCGTCCTGGCCTCTGCCTTTCGCGTCCTGGCCTCTGCGCAGGCGTGCGTGCAGTCCATGGTCCCGCCTTTCGTGTCCTGGTCTCTGCATGGGCATCCTGTGGTGGTTTCGTCGGGGGCTGGATGTCGAAACCAGAAGATGGCGGTAGAACGGCAATGTCGAGACAATTCTGGTTCCATAACAGTCCTCGACAGTCATAGACCCTTTAAAGTTTTTACCCACGAAACTAGGCTCCTGCCTTCCCCATGCTTTGGGTATTGAGGACTGAGGGGGAGAAGTCAGAAGCGTGCCGTGACTTGTCTGCATTCCTGTCTGGGCCTGCAGCAGCTAAAGAAAGGAGAACAGACATAGAAGTGACAGTAGTGTTCAAGGAAAAAAAGGAAAAATCCTGGAGAAGGCTGACTGGCAACCAACTCCCCTCATGCCTTTTTAATAAAGTTTCTCCGTACTTGAGTTAAAATGATTGTCCAGTGTTTCATTTCATAGATGTGTGAAGTAGCAGCGTGTTGGTAGACATGTCTATGCCGCTGCTTCTGTTAAAAGAGATTACTATGCTCCTGGGGAGGTGGGAAGCTTTGGGGTACTGACAGAGCAGCCACAAAGGTGACCTGGTAAACATACTGACAAAGGATATCTCCTTAACTGGAAAACCTCCTTGATGGGGAGTAGTTGGCAGGACAAAGAAACCTTGATGGGGGCAGGACAAAGAAACCCTGGGTATATTAAAATTAAAATTCCAAACTATTAGGCACTTGGGCGCCAAACCCTTGGATTCAAAACTCCACAGTCTCCATAGATAAAATACCAACCGAGGGGTCTAGTGCCTTTTTATCACATGCCGCGCCTAAATTGCCTAAAAGTGCCTTGACTCATGTACAACGATATCATATTAGCTCCGAAGCCTCACTAGGCATAACTAGTCTTATTCAGGATTTAGAACAACAGGGTATTATTCAGAAAACTCATTCCCCGTATAACTACCCTGTGTGGCCTGTCCATAAGCCTAATGGCACCTGGCGTTTGACAGTAGATTATCGTAAACTGAATGAAAATACTGGACCCTTACACGCTGCCGTCCCATCTATCACAGATCTTGTTTTCACTATAGAGCAAGCAGCCCATCCTTGGATGGCAGTCCTGGATGTAAAGGATGCGCTTTGCATGGTCCCATTACAACCTGAGGATCAAGAGAGATTTGCTTTCACTCGGGGCAGAACACAGTACACTTTTACCCGATTACCCCAAGGATTCAAACATAGCCCTACATTGTCACATCAGGCCTTAGCTCGGGAAATAGAACAAGTCCCACAGGAACCAGGGGTGACAGTATATCAATATATAGATGACATTTTAATTGGAGGGGATTACCTCAATAAGGTCCAAAGAATGCGTGATCGCATCCTGGTCCATCTGGAAAATAAGGGAATTACTATCCCTGAAGCTGAATGACAGGGACCTAGCCAAACGGTTCAATTTTTAGGCATAACTTGGCAAAGTGGCAGGCAGTGTATTCCCTCTGATACCTTGCAGCAAATATCCAAGTTGAGCTCACCCTCCAATAAGAAGGAGCTCCGACAAGCCCTAGGAACTTTAGGATTCTGGCGAGCCCATATTCCAAGGTTCAGTATAATTGCTCGACCCTTATATGATCTGTTGAAGAAGCGTGCTACCTGGGAATGGACAGTTACTCATGAAGAGGTGCTTCGTTTATTAATACGCAATGTTTTAGAAAATCAGGCTATGGGCCCAATAATACCAGGGGCCCCCTTTAGCCTACATATAGGACTCGCAGAAAAAGGATATCAATGGGGATTGTGGCAATGAGCTCCCAATAAGGCCCAATTGACTCCCGTACGGTTCAGGTCAAAGGGGTGGCAAGGTTCACAATCACGGTACTCACCCTGGGAAAAATCACTGCTGGCTACTTATGTAGTCCTATTAGATACAGAACTCTTCGCATTAGACGCGCCCTTAGAAATACAGACCCCGTTCCCCATCCTCAAAAGAATCAGAGCGTCTGCTCCCGTTCCCCAGGGAATTGCACACTCCAGTACAATCCAGAAGATGGTAATGCACATAGCACGTCGCGGCTGGGTCGAGGGGAGAACAGGACTTACAGGGAAATTGACAGAGTACAATATCCAATGGCCAGGGGGTGCCGAGCCACCCCTTGACATGCCGCCCTCACCCATTCAAAATGCGCCACCCCCATCTGATTTACAAAAGGATACCAAAGTTTGGTCTAATGTCTGGTTGTATTGGGCTTACGTGGCAGGGTTTTAGTAGCAGGGGGTGCTGCAGGGGTGGCTTCTGTGAGAAGATGCCAGAAGCTGCCCCCATGTCGGACAGAGCCAGTTCCAGCTGGCTCCAAGACGGACCCGCCGCTGGCCAAAGCTGAGCCAATCAGCGAAGGTGGTAGCGCCTCTGTGATAACATATTTAAGAAAGGATAAAAAACATGGCGCAGCAGCAGCTGTGAGAGAGAGGAGCGAGAAGAATGTGAGAGAAGCAACTATGCAGACACCAAGGTCAGTGAAGAAAGAGGGGGAATGCTAGAGCGGCTTGGTGAGCACCTGGCAGCTAGCCAAGGTCAACTCACCACACTGGTTTACAGGTGGATCAGCTCAAAGGGTTAAAGGGAAATGGAAGAGAAGGGCTGCCCTCCTGCAGCCCTCAGACAGGACATCTGAAACACAAGAGCTAGAGGCATCCTTGCTTCCACCCTCTGTATACTTCCTTTTTGTGTTTGAGTTTGGCCAGGAGCTCCTTGTTCATCCATGCAGGCCTCCTGGCATTTTTGCCTGACTTTCTGCTCATTGGAACAGGCTGCTCTTAAGTTTTATCTTCCCATGTTTCTGAAACGGGAAAGAATTTCCTGCAAAATGGTGTTATAATTTTCTGTAAAACATTTCTTCATCCATCTGTACTTACTTTGACTTCCTGTTCTATGTTTTGACTGGAAGTTGCACTTTTTAAAAGGCACTAAGCATAGTAATAAACTAAAGACTGGAATATATATTATTCAATACTGTATAGAGTATACAGTCTCCAGTGATGAAGAAGAACTTGTACTATGCAACTAAGCAAACCTCAGAGAAGGGAAGTAATGGCAAAGTGGCAGATGGATTGAGGAATGTTGCATTGTAAGCAGAACTATTATTTGGAGACATGCTCATTAATATTAATACAGCTTTTAACCTATTAGCCTCATTTACGGATGAGGCATTGCTTAACCAAGTTACATATGAGATGAACCAGACAGTAACAAGACTGCTAAATGCACAGCAACATCCACTAACTCCAATCAAGCCAATTTTATATGGTTCAGCAATGTGATACTCTCTTAAGGAGTGGTATTGTCTGCTTTTATCCTTGTTTCTAGGGATATCATGCAACTGTGATCAGAAATGTATTTGACAAAGCAATTTTTCTGTCTCTAGAGTGCAATTCATAATTTGTGTGTGTGTGTGTGTATGTAAAATGTGTATATGTATGCATGAGTGTGTGTGTGCATATAAATACATTTTGCACAGAATTATTCCATTATACATGAATGTATTCTTAGATAAAAACCACAGTTAGATTTCTCATGGTCTGCATACTGGAGAGGACAAGTTATATAACAATTTTTTTTCATTGTTGATATAACCATGTATTTAAGCTTCATAATCAGAATAGAAATGTGGTGTAATCGAATGGATTGTGCATAAATAAAACTCAGTCAATTCCTTTCTCCACTACAAGCATCCTGTGTGACCTTGGACACATCACTTAATCTTTCTGTGCCTCAGTTTACCAATCACAAAGGCAAAAGATTCGCCCTCCCCCAGACAAGTGCTAGTAAAGTGAACAAATGAAAGCCTGAGGGCCTCAAATCCTACCACCACAGGTGTTGTCTGAATCTACCTTCTCTTAGTTTAAAACCATTACCCCTTGTCCTATCGCTACAGGCAATAAAAAGTCTGGCCCCAATCTTCCTGATTTTGCCACCTGTCATTGCTTCTGCTGACATATATTGGACAAGTCCTATGTCTAGACTATCAATCCTCTCTTGCAACATTAGGTCGTGTGATAAAAACTCATCTGCACACCCACAAAGGAGCACAGAGGGACAATGGTGGGGGGCCGGGGAAGCCCAAATAATACCCTGTCCTGGCTCCTCCCAGGCCCATCACAGGAGCTCTCAGCCCATCAAAGGCCCATCTCCACAAGCCCAGAGGAGCACAGAAGCACCCCAGCTGGTGGGAACCCAAATTACAGACTCACAAGGAAGGCATACCCTGTCCATGACCCTCCCAGGGCTGTCCCAGAAGAGCCTCAGCCCCAGAGTCCAGGTGTGACACCCATCAAGATGAGTCAACAACAGAGCACTTTTTGGCCTGAGGGGGGTTACTGCTTAGGGGTATGGGACACATTATGGGATGCAGGGGAAGAGCATTTGGGGATTGCGCAAAACTTATTATGAGATATTTAGGGAAGGAACCACAGGCAGGAAAAGGGAAGGATATAGGTGATTTGGGGAGGAACAACTGCGGGAAAATAGATGAGTATGAGGATAAAAAGGGCCAGCTGTGTATAAATAGCTTGCCGGTCAGTACACTTGTCTGGCCATGTCCTGTGCCTGATCAGCGCAGCCTGTCCTATCTTCTTATTAAATTCCTTTCTAACTCTTTCCTGGATGAAGGCTCTCTGTTTTGTGTGCATGTGGATGTAATAAATGGGAATACATTTTAACCCGGGGTAGAGATTGTCAGCGGTTTAGGTATGGCCTACCCATGTCCTCAGACTAGTGCGAAATGTGTATTTTTTTTTATTACGACAATGGTTTACACACCTACCTCTACCCTCTGAGATTCAGTCAGACAATGGATCACATTGTAAAAGTAAAGATATACAGAGATGGGCTGAAGCCTGAGGAATTAGGTGGATTTTCCACATCCCTTATTATCCCCAGAAAACAGGAGTCAGGAACAACTATTCTGGGAACTGATGTCCTACACTCACTTATGTAGCTACACTAAAAAGGTATAAAAAGTAACTCGCTACCTACCCAAAATGAGCTTCTCTGCAAGAACAGCTCTGTAAGAGCTTCTCTGCAAGAGCCTCTCTGCATGAGATCTCCCAGACAGACCAGACCCTCGCTGGGGATTGCCTGGCTGACTCTGGACTCTGTGACACGGATCATCTTTGAAGTGAGACTTTTTCCATCATCCATTAGCCCCACTTCTGGGAGCGGTTTGGTGAGCGTCGTACTGGTAGCACTTCACATAAAATATTTATAGGCACGCACAGGTAAAGTTTCATAAGTATATACTTGCTTCACTAGTTTAATTCTATAATAACTTGTAATATACATATATTTGCTTTGCTCTTGTTTTATACACACACACACACACATATATACACACACTTGCTTTCCTAGTGGTAATTTTGTAGTGACTTGCAGTTTATATACATATATATATATGTTTTTACTAATAGCAGTTTTGTAGTAATTTGTAATAAAGAAATTCACAGAAACCCAGACCTCCGTATCCTTGTGTATTGCAGAATCCGGAGAACCCCACGGTCACGATCTTTATACACCTGTGGGTCAAGTAACCCTCATAGGTTGTGATGACTGTGACCGCTACAGGTACAAATCCCCCTTTTGAAGCTGCTAAAAGGTGAATTTCCGATCTGAACAGAAGCCAAGTGGCAACCTGGCTTGCAAGCAAGGACGCTTACAGCTTACACAAGGCTGCTTACAGCTTACACAAGGCTGCAAGAAAGCATTTTAAAAGAAACAGGGTGATTGTGGCACAGGTGGATGGATGTACAATGGCAGGCAGACTTGGTGGATATGCAATAGTTTTCCAGAAACAATGATGGTGTTAAGTACATCTTAACGGTGACAGACGTATTGTCCAAGCCTGCCTGGGCCGTTGGTCTAAAAGACAAAACAGGTTCTGAAATAGCCAGGGCTCTAAAAATAATTTTTAGCGGGGCGCGCAAGCCTCAGAAATTATAGACTGACCGGGGAAAAGAATTTTTAAGCCAGCCTTTAAACAAGCTTTTAAAGCAGTGTAATGTTCACCATTTTGTTACTAATAATGAAGCAAAAGCCTCCATCACAGAGTGTTTTAACAGAACACTCAAAACCAAGATGTGGAAATATTTTACAGCACACAACGCTTTTCGCTACATTGATGTGTTATCAGAGTTTATAAAAAGCTATAACCATAGCTTCCACAGAACTATCAGAGCCAGGCATGTGGATGTGAACACTTCAAACTCTGCAAGGGTTTGGAAAACTGCATATGCAGGTGTGCTTAAAATTAAACAATCTGCGCCTCTGCTCAAAAAAGGAGACCACATCAGGGTGTCTAGAACAAAAGAGAGTTTTGAGAAAGGTTATGAGCAGAGGTTCACAGATGGAATTTTCATAATAGCTGAAATTGTGAGAAGGGGACAGATACCTGTTTTCTGCTTAATAGACTATGGTTACAAAGCAATAGAGGGGACATTTTACCCTGAAGAACTTCAAAAAGTGAATGCTGACAAGGACAGAAGGTACAAAATTGAGAAGATCATTTCTGCAGAAGGGAAAAGAAGAAAGAAACAGCTGCTGGTGAAGTGCTGTGGCTGGCTTCAGAGATCTAGCAGTTGGACAGAAGTCTCCCAAGTCCAAGACATCAAGTGGAGCAGGGGGAAAAAGAAGAATGGCAGACGGAGGTTTCCACATCACACTGCCCAGCAATGCTAGCACCAAAATCTTCCCACAAAACACCAGCTTGAACTTCGCCATACATCTGGTGAGACTCCTGGAGCTCTCTGGGAAGTGGGAGGTGGGGTGTTGGAAATACACACAGCTGGAATAGCATCAATGAAGACATCATCTTTGAAATAGTGCTGCAGGGCAAGACATGGCAGTATACTTTGCGGAAAGGCTATTATCCATCCCTCTCCATGTTAGTGGAACACATGAACCATCTTATTAACCCCCACAAAAGCTTCAGCTGTCGACTCTCCAGCAGTGGGCCTGGTCTATGACCCCATCATAAGGAAAACAAAGCTCAAAAAGGATGAGAAGCCTTATACTTTTTTCTACAACTGGGAATCTAGCACATATTTGGGGGGCTTCTCTGGGGGCTGCTGCTAAGAAATTTCCCTCTGTGGCGGACATCACCAGAGGATTTAACTCACTCTACCTCTACATGAACCTTGTAGAGCACCAGCTTGTCAGGGACTTTGCACTTCCTTTATTTTGCTGTGTTCCAACTGGCAGTAATAACGACGAGATCATTATGGTGACATATAAGCCACACTACTTGCTGGTAAACTGCCAGCACATCAACCTGAACAGCACTGAAATAAAGACTGACCAGAACAAGCACATCTCATTTTCCTTTGGGAAGGTGATTGTCAAGCTGCATCTTCAGCCCCAGAAGCCTATTTTAAGAAAGCACACCAAAATGGTAGTGGTAAAAAATTATGGGGACCCATCTTTGTACGTGAATTATTACAGAGCCCAGGCTGGCAATGGTCTCCCTAGTTTTCAACGTATTCTTGTGATGAACGGTGTGGGCGTTGGAGGTAATATTCTGTAGCCTGTTTAGAAAGGCTGTCCCGCTTTTGAAATGGTGTTTGGAAATTGTTACGCCACACATTAAAAACACTGCTCAAGATATTGCAAAAAATGTGTTTGGCTATGTTTCCAAGGTTGTTGTGGACAAGTTGGAAATGCTGTCAAATGAGGAGGGCTCGGGACTGTAGAGAACTGCTATTGCAAAACAACGAGATGTCTCAAACAGCCTTGGTGCTAAAACCACAATGCAGAGCAACGGTCGCTAGGACCCAGGACCAGACAGTACCTGGAGTGGGGGTGAGGGAGGGAGTCCTGCGAAGGCGGGGACCCTCCCCCTCGGTCTATGAAGCCTATGAAGCACTTATTCCCCCACACACATACGGCCTGGGGGAGGGTCCTGGTATCACTTCTGTTGGTTGCCCCTCTTAATTCGACTGGTATCTCTACCACTCCTGGAACTCGGATGAGAGAAGGTTCCAGAATTCCAGAGACTGAAATCTATAAATGGGGACTCTCACTCTCTCTTGCCCTCTTTTACCCACCGAATACCCCCGTTGGCAGGTCCAACGCTGGATCCAGGACTGGTGATTCTCCTCTTCTTTCCTCTTTCTCTCTCTCTCCCTCTCTCTCTTTCACTTCTCCTAAGGTTATTAAAAGTTGTTAAATTGTAGTTAAGTACTGCACGGCCTACCTCGATTTTCCATAAAGCCGCATAGCTTAGCCGCATAGCTGGGGTAGATATAATCATGAGAGGGCTGGCCGGTATCGAATATTCGTGCTCAATATTTGTTGCTATAGAAGCTTTCCATTAAAGCTGGTATTTGTGTACGGGCCTTGAGCATTGGCTCACCTTAATCCACACGGAGAGCATTTGCGAATCTTAGTCACTCCTTCCCCCTTCCCCCAGGTGGGATGTGACAGGGACTTGCTTATATTCAAAGAAAAAGCCTTAAAAGAAAGCAAGCCATGTCACGCCCCCAGAGGGAAGGTCCGCCCCAGCCCTGTAAAAGACAAAGGAAGTGGGGCACCAGACAACAGTCTGACCAGGACAGGAAGAAGAAAAAAAAACAAGCCGGGCCGAACCATGCAAAAGAAACAGAAATCCCAGAGAAAGAGGTCCCGTTCTACCACTAGAAAAGGAAATATATTTTAAAACGGATGGTTTCTGTTCATGCCTGCTCAGAAGAATGTACCAAATCTGAGCTGGATTTGTTTGAAGTGTCTGTGACACAGACCAGCATTGAGAAAAGCCTGTTTACTGAGGCGCCTCCACTTTTGGCTATTGCAGAGTCTGCACCTCTGGACTTTTTCATAGCTAGGAATGGGGAAGATTACACAGATCTGAACAACACTCTGCTGTAACTTGGCTGCAAGATTGTAAAAGCTGAAAGTTCAAACTTCAGAGCTGGTGAGGCCGTGGGTCTCATGAATTACCCACTGGCCTCTATTTTCAGCCAGCTGGACGTTATGCTGGGGGACCCACTGATAAGCCAGAGCTGTTTATGAAGAAGGTGCGGGTGGTGCCTGGAGTGCCTTTGGGGCATGCTGAGGCATTACTCATGGCCAACACTAAATACCTGGTGGACCGGGTGGGCATGAAAGTGTTCAGCATACTGACCAGCAGTCATGTCAGCAGCCAGGAAAATTTGTTTCTGGGCCAGGTACCCAAGCTTGTTGTGACTGGATTTGTAGATAATGGCACTTTTAGTGACAATTATGTGAAGAACCTTTACAACTTTAAACATTATGATATAAATTTTGTGGCCCTCTGTGTGGATGGTGAACAAACACAAACAAAACTGCTGCAGCCTGATTTCGAGAGTGGCTGCTGTGTGAGATTATACATGCAGCTCGTTCAGACAATCGGCTGCCATATGAAAGACCATTCCCTGCTGGTTGACAGGGAAGAGTTCACCCATGGCTATACCCTGTTCGCTGTTGACCTGTCTCCAGACAAAGAATGTTCTGATCACTATGCCCAATTAAAACAGGAAACCTGAGAGGAGAAGTACTCTTTGCAGGGGCCTTGACCACCACCATTAATATGATCGTGTACGGTGTATTTGACAACATGACAGAAATAAACCAGAGAAGACACATGCTCTTCGACCAGATGTGAAGATGGACACTGAACAGCTTGCTTGTTTTTTTTCAGCAGACCCCTAGCCAAGGAAACATTTCTAAGTGTTTACTCAAGTGACTGGTTCCCTAGGGCCCATGTTTCTCCAAGACCAGCGAACGTCCACAACTGAAGCATCCCCTCTCCACAGCCTGCAGATCCCGCTGTGTCTTTTTCCTACATCACCGTAACAAGGTACTACCTTATAAACAACTTTTAAAACTGTATTCTAACGATTTAGTACAAAATGCCCAGATGGTGATGCATTTTGTAAAATATGAATATGGAGATTTCCCATGACCAGAGCTACTCAAAATATGTTTCAGAAGACCCAGACCTGCATCTCTTGCAATGATTTTGATAAACATATTCTGTTGTATCTGGTTATTGTTAACTTGCCTACCGTGACTGTGGGAAATCCTAGAAAAATGAACGAAAGAAAAACAAGGAATGGCAAGTGCAACTCAAAAGTTTGGAGACCCAGTGGTGCTTGGAGAGGTTGGAAGCCCAGGTACAGAGGGACATGCTGGAAACCCAAGTACACACAGTGAGGAAGGGTCAGAGTGCCCGCACTGGGCAATGGGGGCATAGGAATCGAGCAGTCAGTTACCCCAGTGATTATGGGGACAGCGGCAGCTGGAATTCCTCTGCTGAGGAATGGACTGGAGGGTCCAAGGATGAAAATGGTAGAGCAATCCCTGTGCGCCCTTTGGTTATTAATAAAGCAAAAGGACCCCCTGGGGCACTGCAGCATGCAATATCAGCGTGGGACTACACTCAGGATGAGCTGCAGAATGTGGCAGACTCATATCGGCAGAACTCCGGGGAGAGAATGGGACAGTGGTTACTGCGAGTGTGGGACCAAGTAGGGGAGAGTGTACAACTGAGTCCCAAGAAGTAGTGCGCCTGGGAGCAGTTTCCCAACATTCAGTGGTGACGCAACGATTAAAAAGGACCCGGGCAAATGGAAATGCGAGTTATTCTCTTTGGGAATGGTTGCGGGGGGCAGTGAAAACACAACACCCCTCCCCATTTGATTGGAATGACAGAATGGTGACACGGAAGCATATAGATGTGGGGGCAGGGGGGCAATATTTGAGAGAATTGGCTATTCAACAAGGTATTTATAACCCTGCCTTCATTAGCCCCGACTCAAAGGTATTTACCTCAGGAATGCTATCCAGACTTAGTCAGGGCACCTTTTTGTCTTAAAGGGAACATCATATTGATCCTGGGAGGTGCCCAGGGGACAGCAGTTGGTGATGCAATTCTAGCGCTGAGGCAGTTAAAAGAATACCAAGCCAAAAGGGAAGAGAGGACATTACCCTTTGTGGATAAACCGCAAAAGAAAAAAGTTACCCGAAAGGAGATGCTGTTATTATTAGGTTACTTTAGTTACACATTATTATTAGGTTACTTCATCCACAAACAAAATATATTGATGGATTTCCTCTTACTGATTGGGCTCTTGAAAAAAAATGGGTTTTCACTGTGAAACTGCCTACCTTTTTGTGAAAATAAATAGGTCCACATTATTATATGTGTAATCCAATAAATTTGGGCACCCACTACGGAAACTTCAATTGAGCCAGTGGAGATATACTCAAGATGTCTCAGGCATGTCAGATGAGTTAAAATGGTTGCAACTATATTAGCTTTGATTAACCCATTATGGCCCAGCGTCTTTCTGTTATCCGTGAAGGTCTTACATGAGCTTCATTCTATCAAACTAAATTATTATCCCAGAGAAGTTATTTGTAGGTTTTGACCTAAGAGCTAGACTATGGCAGTTTCCTTGTTTCCACTCCATGCTTTGATATTTTTTCTAGCAGAATGATATAATAAATTCAAAGGATGAACAGTATTACAGCAACTACTTGCATCAACTGCTATTTTCTCCAAAATGGGAATCATCCACTGCCTGGTGTACCACAATGGTTCCCACTGAATTAAAACTTCTGTTGAGATTATTACTACTCTACTAGTCTATAGGATAGTCATGCCAGCTCTGCTGTATCTATTTAATGAAGATTTTCACTCTTAATCATAGAATCATAATATTTCAGTTCATACTATCAGATACACAGCAAAGTGGATCTATTCATTGTCTCAGCTCCGTGCTTATAGCCTAACCCTCCAAGGTGCTGATTTCAGTAGGAAGCAGTTTCAGCCAATATGACTTTCCATTCTGGAACGCTCTCCTGTCAGATGTCTGAGCCAACCTGCCTCTCAATCTTTTTTTTATCTTTTAATGTCTTTGAGACATCGAGAAATACATAACAGCAAATCTGATTATAATGACTACCTTCTGACCAGCTTTATGTTGACACAAACTGCAACAATGTCATGAGGTGAAATCTGCTTTCAAAAAGAGAATTTGTGTACCATCTGTATTTAAAACAAACAAACAAACAAACAAACAAAACCATACACAGGTTTTAAATTGGACTTAGGCTTTGGGCTTGCTATCTGTCTAGAAAATTAGTTTATCCCCAAACTCATGTTTACTACTGTATGATATACTAATTAAAATAGCAGATGGGAATTTACATTAGCTAAGCTGTTCCAGAGGTCCTTGTTCTTTATATTTTTATAGTTGTGTTTCTTTGAGTAATGAATTATCCCATTCTGAAACACCTTCTCAATCAAAAAGTTCCTCAGCATATGCAGATTACAAGCCCCATACACACGGAGATGGACATAGCCAGATCAGCATGTAAATCCCAGTTTCTCTGAAATAGCTAGAGCTATGTTGGAGAACAACACAAAGCTGATAAAACTAATGGAGAATTTTAATAACCCTTCAAATCCTGAATAAATAGGAATTGAGATCAAAGTCAAACATTGTCTCACGGTCATTGTTTGTTTCACAGAGCAAAAACACTCATGATGAAGCTCAAAAAATAAGGTTTTGTGTGATGAAGCTCTGTGGTTGCAAGAAAGACAGCCAAGAGATACCAGACTGACTCATGCATGGATGAACAGTTTGCTTTGCTTAATCCAAGGACTAGGGGAGGATGGAAGCAGGCTAAGGGAGTAGTATAGCATTGATCAGGCAACATGGAAATGTGACTATAAACCAACTTTACTGAATTTAAGAAAGCATGGCCATTATTCTATCTGCAGCAACAGATCTAAATTCAAAAGCATTTATATGGTAACTATTTTCTTCATATTTACAGACACATGGCATCAGACTAGTAAAAAATAATATGTTCTTCATTAAGGTACCGTGAAAAGACTTCAGCTAAATAGCCATGTAAGTTCAATAAGGTATAGCACCTATTTTACAACTGGCTATTTTTTTAGTTCCCTTAACATAAAGATTAAAACAATTCAGAATAATTTGGTGGTGCATATCATAGCATTATGGGTAACAAGATAAATGAATGCATGTAGGAGTCTGAAACAAGAAAATTATATTCTAGAATATCTGAAATCAAAACTTGAAGTCCCTTCCTCCTCATGGGAGTTTTTTTTTCTATTTCTATTACAAAGAAAAAAGATTAAACGATGAATGAAATTTAGTTATTTAGACCATTGTATGAGAGGATTTAATCATGACATTTTAGCATAAGTAGGAATCTTGGGGTGGAAAATCCATACCCGTCAGCTTTTTTTTTTTTCCTTCAGTGATCCTGAATGGTCCTGGCTGACAGTGGGACAGTGTAAGTTGTGAATGTTTAACATTTCCAGTGGGAAAAAAAATCTTGATTTAATTTATTTTAATCCTAACTTTGTAACACTATTTCCATGACAAATTTCCTTTTCACATTGTCTCTATCTAAGCCAGTGTCATTGTCATTTCTAGTAGTCAAACAAATGACCAATAACTGAAAAATTAAATCTTTATATATGAAACAAACTCACGTTGTCGTAAGAAAGAGTATCAAACATTTCCTTAATCTGCCCTTGAAGATATTGGACGTGGTGAGTTCATAGAGTCTCTTCCCATTGCTGCAGAGCAGGTATCTAACAAATAATCACTCTGGGAAAAATTTCAAAAGCAATATTTATAGATTTAGTTCAAGAAAAGCATCTTGAATTTAAAAATTGAAGAGATATTGAAAAAAATCTGTCACACCAACCACTTGCAACTCAGGATATGCAGCATCAACAGATAAGAATTTCATGTATCTTGCAAACCACTCATTCAGCCAGATATCATTCCCCCATTCCACAGTGAATAGATTACCAAACCACTAAAACAGATTAATATACATATTCAGAAGCAGCTAAAGAATATCCAAAGAATTTGAAGCAAACTTAGCAGGTATAATTAATGGAGAGGGGGATGAAGAACAATGAGTTTTTGCCAAAAGAATCAACAGAAATACTTCAGACAGCCAATATCTGAAAGACAAAATCCAATCAAGAGTGGAAAAATCTCTTCTCTGTCAAACAAGCCTGGTGAAGCCTTCAAAAAAATGTGTTCAAAGCTCATTCCTATGTAGTATATTACCACATCAATCTTAGCACTGATTTCTTTTTTTTTTTTTTTTTCTCCTTCCTTGGGAGAGTATCTTGAGTACAATACAATATTCAGAAAACCACTAGAGGAAGACCACCCGAAATTTTTAAAAATAGAAATGTATAATGCAGGGAATACTTGTGCTGGAAGACATAAAAAGACTCAAGTTGATTCTGTCTTCACAAACCCCAGATCCGAAAGGGCAAACCCCAAAATTTTAGCTCAGTCTACTATAGTGAGCCCAACCCTGTGCTTGAATGGAAAAGCACTCAAGGTTAATGTTTGCTAGGCTGCATTACTAGGGCTGGCAAACCTACACCTTTTAACTCACCAATCTAAAGGGTGCTTTTAGGATTAATGGAAATATAATCTTGAGTAGACTAATAGGGTTTTACCAAAAGTTTAGGGCTCTATTATTGGAACTATTTTTGAGAAGTAGCTAGTAAGATAGATATGTATTTTTAGCTTAATTTATAGCTCTGTATGCAAACAATATCTTTATTAGCTATTGCAGCATAGCTAGTAACTATAGCAAGTTATTAGATATGATAGCTAATAGTTATATTTCACAACTAGACTAACTGCAAACTTAAAATAATGCTAATTTATGAATCAACTGAAAACTTTTCTTAGCTTCAGTATGATTTTTAGTAAGTTGTCACTAGCTGTCAAACTTGAACTGTAGCATTAAGTTCCTGATTTATAGTTAGTTTTACCTGAACAGTAACTACTCATAAGTGATAAATTCTACATGGATATACAATTATTTCTGTTTACTATTGTGACAGAAGACAGAGTTTAAGCTGTGATCCCTAGGAGTACTGCTGAGCTAATATAGGAAAAGACTGGATTCGCTACCTTGCTGTACATTATCATCCAGGGAGGAAAGATGATCTGTAGTTATATAACTATCCAATGAGTCAATAGATGCAGAGATTAATCTTCAAAATAGAACCAGTGGTTTTGTTATCAATAATACATATAATGCCACGTCTTCATGAACATGTTTGATAAATGATCAAAACTGGACTACCTGACGAGACAGTTCATGTCCTATCACCATGGTCACCCAAAGTTTCTTAGAAGCTGAAGATGTTTTTGGATCATAAAGCAGAAAAGTGTCTCTGTAGGTAGCCAGGCCCCAGTTTTCCATAGCTCCTGACTGAAAGTCAGGGACAGCAACAAGATCTGAAAAAAAAACACGTTGTGGTTTGACCCCAGCCCGCAACTAAGCACCACACAGCCGCTCGCTCACTCCCCCCCCCCCCCCCCGGTGGGATGGGGGAGAGAATCAGAAGGGTAAAAGTGAGAAAACTCATGGGCTGAGATAAAATCAGTTTAATAATTGAAACATAATAATAATAATGATAAATTGTAATGAAAAGGAAAATAACAGAGAGAGAAATAAAACCCAAGAAAGACAAGTGATGCAAATGAAAACAATTGCTCACCACCAACCTACTGATGCCCAGCCAGTCCCCAAGCAGCGGCTCCCCAGCCAACCTTCCTCCTAGTTTATTCCTGAGCATGACGTCATATGGTATGGAATATCCCTTTGGTCAGTTGGGGTCAGCTGTCCCAGCTGTGTCCCCTCCCAGCTTCTTGTGCACCCCCAGCCCACTCGCTGGTGGGGTGGTGTGAGAAGCAGAAAAAGGCCTTGACTCTGTGTAAGCACTGCTGAGCAATAACTAAAATGTTCCTGTGTTATCAGCAGTTTCCAGCACAAATCCAAAACATAGCCCCATACTAGCTAACTCTATCCCAGCCAAAACCAGTAAAAAAGGAACCAGTATTCTTTAGAGAGAGGTTTAAAAACATAAAACTGTCATTTAAAAGAGGACTTTATCACAAGAGTGATGATTTCCAAGGTTATGAGCTTGATTATTTTTATTACAGTAATTCAGTTAGACAATATTCGTAACAGCCAGTTAGTAGTCACAAGAACTAGTGATAGTCTAAATCAGATTGGACTTTTTATCCCCAGTGCGCAGAAGCAAAAGGATATTATTAGTAAAGTGATATGAACCAATACATACATTGTAACAATGGTGTTTGCTACTAAATGAGTGGAAGATAAGATAGGAGGATAAACAAAAGCCACCAAATCAAGGCATTTCAATAGAATTTTGTTTTTAAAATAACATCTCAGGATAACACAACATAACCTTCACTTTTGTCTTTTTTCTTTTCTTTTTTTTAAATTAAAAACATGCTTGTACTGGGTCTGGCTTGGACAGAGTTAATCTTCTTCATAGCAGTCTGTATGGTGCTATGTTTTAGATTTGTGACCAAAACAGTGTTAATAATACACCAATGTTTTAGCTATTGCTGAACAGTGCATACACAGCATCAAGGACTTCTCAGTTTCTCACTCTGCCCCACAAGGAGTAGGCTGGGGATGGGCAAAAGGTTGGGAGGGGACACAGCTGGGACAGCTGACCCAAATGAACTAATGTAACTAATGTGATATTCCATACCATATGACGTCATGCTCAGCAATAAAACTGGGGGGGAGTTTGCCAGGGGTTGCCATTGCTCAGGGACTGGCTGGGCACTGGTCCGCTGGTGGTGAGTGATTGCTTTTCCATCACTTGTTTTTCTTTGTTTTGTTTTATTTTTTTTTTTTTTTACTTATTAAACTTTTATCTTTTTTCTTTATTTCAACCCACGAATTTTCTCACTTTTGCCCTTCCAATTCTCTTCCCCCATCCCACTGGGAGGGAGGAGTGAGCGAGACACTGTGTGATGCTTAGCTGCCTACCAGGGTTAACCCACAACAATGCTCAAATCATATCAGAAAAACCTCAACAATTTTACTGTTACAACTTAAAAATGGATGGATTAATCATAGAATCACAGAATCGTTAAGATTGGAAAAGACCTTTAAGATCATCGAGTCCAACTGTTAACCTAGCACTGCCAAGTCCATCACTATACCATGTCCTCGAGCACCACGTCTACCCTTCTTTTAAATACCTCCAGGGATGGAGACTCAACCACTTCCCTGGGCAGCCTGTTCCAATGCCTGACTACCCTTTCGGTGAAGAAGTTCTTCCTAATACCCAACGTAAACCTCCCCTGGTGCAGCTTGAGGCCGTTTCCTCTCATCCTATCCCTTGTTACTAGGGAGAAGAGGCCGACCCCCACCTTGCTACAACCTCCTTTCAGGTAGTTGTAGAGAGCAATAAGGTCTCCCCTCAGCCTCCTCTTCTCCAGACTAAACAACCCCAGCTCCCTCAGCTGCTTCTTATAACACTTGGTCTCCAGACCCTTCACCAACTTCGTTGCCCTTCTTTGGACACACCTTGATGTCCTTCTTGTAGTGAGGGGCCCAAAAATGAACACAGTACTCAAGGTGCAGCCTCACCAGGGCCGAGCATAGGGGCACTATCACCTCCCTGGTCCTGCTGGCCACACTATTCCCGATACAAGCCAGGATGCCATTGGCATCCTTTTGGCCACCTGAGCACACTGCTGGCTCATGTTCAGGCGGCTGTCAACCAACACCCCCAGGTCCTTTTCTGCCAGGCATCTCTCCAGCCACTCCTCCCCAAGCCTGTAGCGTTGCATGGGGTTGTTGTGACCCAAGGGCAGGACCCGGCACTTAGCCTTGTTGAATCTCATACAGTTGGCTTCAGCCCATCGATCCAGCCTGTGCAATGATGGACATCGTCTGATCCCAATGGATGTAATCAGCAAAATAACAGCCATGTCTCCACCAACCAACAAATAGGAAACAAAAGATCCTCCTTCCGACCCTTCTTGTAGATGGGTATCACATTTGCTAACTTCCAGTCAGCTGGGACCTCCCCGGTGTACCAGGACTGCTGATAAATGATGGAAAGTGGCTTGGCAAGCTCCTCTGTCAGCTCCCTCAGTATCCTTGATTGGATCCCATCTGGTCCCATAGACTTGTGGGCATTCAGGTGGAGGAGCAAGTCGGTGACTGTTACCTCTTTGATAACTGGGGCTTCATTCTGCATCCTATCTCCATCTCCCAGCTCAGGGGCCTGAATACCCTGAGGATGACCAGTCTGACTATTAAAGACTGAGGCAAAGAAGGCATTAAGTACCTCAGCCTTCTCCTCATCCTTTGTGGCAATATTAATTAAGGCATTTCTTATTTCAGCATCAGCTCTTAACTCAGGAACTCTCAAACGTGCTGTAGAAGGGCATGCTCTGGTGGAATAAGCACATTGTCGTTCAATTCGAAGATACAAAATCTCCACCTTTTTGAGGTCTCGTCATGCCTCACAGAGGTTTCTTCCTGGGGACCAAAAATTTTAGGTTTCTAGTAAGTTCAAGCATACTTCTACTAAGCAAGGCTTATGCCTTGAGCAGGCACATAGATTATTTCTTCCAAAATCCATGAAGTTTTTGAGCCCTAAAGAGGTCATGAGGGATTCACAAGGCCACATACCTCTCTGTCTTCATACTAGGTTTTTCCTTTTTCAGTAGAGAGTCTTCAGGAATTCTCAAGCCTCTACGAGTTTGTTTTTTTCTAGCTCTGGAAAGCAACAAGAGCAGAAATATCAAATGAACATAGCACTAACTCCCAGAAAAAGGTGGTTCCTATACTTTCTGAGGAGAGGTTTGTTTCTCTTTAGGGAAGTCTGCTGTCTCCCTGGGGCCTGGGTTAAAGATGTGAAGAGAAAGCTTCCTACCCTGGTACAGCCCTCAGATTACTATCCATTATTGGTTTGTCAGGTAGGCAGTGAGGTAGTTACAACTAGAAGTCTGAAGGCAATCAAGAGAGACTTCAGGGCCTTGGGACAACTGGTTAAGGGATCAGGAGCACAAGTAGTGTTCTCCTCTATCCTTCCAATTGCAGAGGATGATGAGGGAAGACAAAGAAAGAGCCAGCAGATCAATAACTGGCTCTGAGACTGGTGTCACCTGCAGAATTTTGGGTTTTTTGATCACAGGTTGGTTTACACGACACCAGGCCTGCTGGCAACAGATGGGGCTCCTGTCTCAAAGGGGAAAAAGGATCCTGGCACAGAAGTTAGCAGGGCTCATTGAAAGAGCTTTAAACTAGATTTGAAGGGGGAAAGGGATAAAACCAGGCTCGCTAGAGATAAGCCTGGGGATGGCACACCAATATTTGAGGGACAGTGTGCTAGCGAGGTCCTTTGGTCTGCCATCTCAGTGGAGGTAGGGGATGGAGATCCATGAGGCACCAAAAGCACAAGGGCTATGGATGTGTTAGAAACCACGGAAGCGCCTGAAAATGGTCACGTAGGAATTAGGGCTTCTCCCCCAAAAAAGGTGGCAGGATCAATAGCCCAACTGAAGTGCATCTACACCAATGCACGCAGCATGGGCAACAAACAGGAGCTGTAAGCCATTATGCAGCAGGGAAACTATGACATAGTTGCCATCACGGAAACATGGTGGGACGACTCGCACAACTGGAGTGCTGCAATGGATGGCTATAAACTCTTCAGAAGGGATAGGCAAGGAAGGAGAGGCGGTGGGGTAGCCCTGTATGTTAGGGACTGTTTTGACTGTCTAGAGCTTGACAATGGTGATGAAAGGGTTGAGTGTGTATGGGTAAGAATCAGGAGGAAGGCCAACAAGGCAGATATATCATGGTGGGAGTCTGTTATAGACCACCCAACCAGGATGAAGAGGCAGACGAAATATTCTATAAGCAGCTGGGAGAAGTCTCACGATGTCGTGGTTTAACCGCAACTGGCAACTAAGCACCACACAGCCGCTCGCTCACTCCCCCACAATGGGATGGGGGAGAGAATCGGAAGGGTAAAAGGGAAAAAACTCATGGGTTGCAATAAGAACAGTTTAATAACTGAAGTAAAATAAAATAGAACAGTTTAATAGGTAAAGCAAAAGCTACTCATGCAAACAAAGCAAAACAAGGAATTCATTCACTACTTCCCATCGGCAGGCAGGCGTTCAACCACCTCCAGGAAAGCAGGGCTCCATCACGTGTACTTGGGAAGACAAACGCCATCACGCCGAATGTCCCCCTTCCTTCTTCCAGCATATATACTGAGCATGATGTCATATCGTACGGAATAACCCTTTGGCCAGTCTGGGTCAGCCCCCCGGCTGTGCTCCCTCCCAGACCCCCCACCTCCGGGCACCCGGCAGAGCATGGGAAGCTGAAAAGTCTTTAACCAGTGTAAGCACTACTTAGCACCTATTTAGCAACAGCTTAGCACTACTTAGCAAGAACCAAAACATCCCTGTATCAACATTATTCTCATCCTAAACCCAAAACACAGCACTATACCAGCTACTAAGAAGAAAATTAACTCTATCCCAGCTGAAACCAGGACACATGATCACTAGCCCTTGTTCTTCTGGGAGACTTCAACTTACCAGATGCCTGCTGGAAATACAATACAGCGGAGAAGAAACACTCTAGGAGGTTCCTGGAGTGTGTGGAAGATAACTTCCTGACACAGCTGGTGAGGGAGCCAACTAGGGAAGGGGCCTCGCTGGACCTGTTGTTTGTGAACAGAGAAGGCCTGGTGGGTGATGTGACAGTTGGAGGCCATCTTGGGCATAGTGATCATGAAATGATGGAGTTTTCCATTCTTGGAGAAGTAAGGAGGGGGGTCAGCAGAACTGCCACCTTGGACTTTTGGAGGGCAGACTTTGGCCTGTTCAGGAGCCTGGTTGACAGAGTCCCTTGGGAGGCAGTCCTGAAGGGCAAAGGAGTCCAGGAAGGCTGGACATTCTTCAAGAAGGAAATCGTAAAGGCGCAGGAGCAGGGCATCCCCATGTGCCGAAAGATGAGCCGGTGGGGGAGAAGACCGGTCTGGCTGAACAGAGAGCTTTGGCTGGAACTCAGGAATAACTCAGGAGGGTTTACGACCTTTGGAAGAAGGGGAAGACAACTCAGGAGGACTACAAGGATGTCGTAAGGTTATGCAGGCAGAGGATTAGAAGGACCAAAGTCCAGCTGGTACTTAAACTGGCTACTGCTGTAAAAGACAACAAAAAATGTTTCTACAAATACATTAGCAACAAAAGGAGAGCTAAGGAGAATCTCCATCCTTTATTGGATGCGGGGGGAAACATAGTGACAGAGGACAAGGAAAAGGCTGAGGTACTTCATGCCTTCTTTGCCTCAGTCTTTAATAGTCAGACCAGTTTTTCTTGGGGTACCCAGCCCCCTGAGCTGGAAGACAGGGACGGGAAGCAGCATGAAGCCCCCATAATCCAAGGGGAAATGGTTAGCGACCTGCTGCACCACTTAGACACACACAAGTCTATGGGGCCAGATGGGATCCACTCAAGGGGACTGAGGGAGCTGGCGGAGGTGCTCACCAAGCCACTTGCCATCATCTATCAGCAGTCCTGGAAAATTGGGGAGGTCCCAGTTGACTGGAGGTTAGCAAATGTGACGGCCATCTACAAGAAGGGCCGGAAGGAGGATCTGGGGAACTACAGGCCTGTCAGTCTGACCTCGGTGCCGGAGAAGGTTGAGCAGATCATCCTGAGTGCCATCACACGGCACGTATGGGACAACCAGGGGATCAGGCCCAGTCAGCATGGGTTCATGAAAGGGAAGATTCTGCTTGACTAACCTGGTCTCCTTCTCCACAAGGTGACCCGCTTAGTGGATGAGGGGAAGGCTGTGGATGTTGTCTACCTGGACTTTAGTAAGGCCTTCGACACCATTTCCCACAGCATTCTCCTGGAGAAGATGGCTGCTCATGGCTTGGACGGGTGTACTCTTCGCTGGGTAAAAAACTGTCTGGATGGCCAGGCCCAAAGAGTTGTGGTGAATGGAGGCAAATCCAGTTGCCGGCCGGTCACAAGTGGTGTTCCCCAGGGCTCAGTATTGGGGCCAGTTCTGTTCAATATCTTTATCCATGATCTGGATGAGGGGATCGAGTGCACCCTCAGGAAGTTTACAGATGACACCAAGTTGGGTGGAAGTGTTGATCTGCTGGAGGGTAGGAAGGCCCTACAGAGGGATCTGGACAGGCTGGATCAATGGTCTGAGGCCAATTGTACGAGGTTCAACAAGGCTAAGTGCCGGGTCCTGCACTTGGGTCACAACAACCCCATGCAACGCTACAGGCTTGGGGAGGAGTGGCTGGAGAGATGCCTGGCAGAAAAGGACCTGGGGGTTTTGGTCAACAGGTGGCTGAATATGAGCCAGCAGTGTGCCCCGGTGGCCAAGGCAGCCAATAGCATCCTGGCTTGCATCGGAAAAAGTGTGGCCAGCAGGAATAGGGAAGTGATCATCCCCCTGTACTCGGCACTGGTGAGGCCGCACCTTAAATACTGTGTTCAGTTTTGGGCCCCTCACTACAAGAAGGACATCAAGGTGCT
Organism: Nipponia nippon; assembly: GCF_047370975.1. Lineage (NCBI taxonomy): Eukaryota > Metazoa > Chordata > Aves > Pelecaniformes > Threskiornithidae > Nipponia > Nipponia nippon. The sequence goes on along the minus strand of NW_028262339.1, from coordinate 1,279,493 downwards.
GGAGCATGTCCAAAGAAGGGCAACGAAGCTGATGAAGGGTCTAGAGCACAAGTCTTATGAGGAGCGGCTGAGGGAGCTGGGGTTGTTTAGCCTGGAGAAGAGGAGGCTGAGGGGAGACCTTATTGCTCTCTACAACTCCCTGAAAGGAGGTTGTAGCGAGGTGGGGGGTCAGTCTATTTTCCCGGGTAACAAGTGATAGGACAAGAGGAAACGGCCTCAAGTTGCGTCAGGGGAGGTTTAGGTTGGATATTAGGAAAAAGTTCTTCACCAGAAGGGTTGTCAGGCACTGGAACAGGCTGCCCAGGGAAGTGGTTGAGTCCCCATCCCTGGAGGTATTTAAAAGATGGGTAGACGTGGTGCTTATGGACATGGTTTAGTGGTGGACTTGGCAGTGGTAGGTTAATGGTTGGACTCGATGATCTTAAATGTCTTTTCCAACCTAAATGATTCTATGATTCTAAGATCACAGATCAAGAACCAAATCTAGGTCTCTGCAATATTCAAGAACCTTTGTGTTATTTAACATAGTTTTCACTTTCTCCAAATTGGGAAAAGGGATGATACTGATACTGCCACTTCTCACATGGAGCTAGATCTTGTTTTCTCAGTTTGTTTTTGAACCAAATTGAAAACACTTATGATTATGGATCAGCAGTATTATTTTACAGTAACTATACTCAAATAATGGCATAACCCAAGCAACACCTACCTATCTAAATTTCTACTACTACAGAATACAGAATACTACAATACTACATACAGAATACTACAATTATAATACACAATTTAATGAAAAGTATGATTTTTGTTCCATGTGATTGTATGCATTTGATATTTTAAGCATCTTTTAGATATCAAATATAATAAAGTCTTCTTGTTAATATGGATACTGATATCTAAACATACTTCAACCAAGAAATTGCTTATCATAAGTTCTGAACAGGCTATGGTTTCAGTTTTCACGAAGTGTTGACCAAACCCTTTTTTGCCCTTGATTAGGCAGCCATACTGAGCAGAGTACTCCCTCCACTCAGGAGGCACAGTTGTTCCACTTCCGTAACAGCCTGCTGGTGTCTGTTTCTGGGGGAGGGAAATTCAAATAAGCAGGTCCTGGTCATGAGGGCTTAGTTAAAATTGCTGATTCAGAAGTATGCATGGTACCTTCTGCCCTCTTTACTGCACACTGGTTTATATTTGACGTGCTACCTGAAGTGATGAGTTTTGTTCATTTTCATCTTCTTGTATAACTCCTGAATGTGGCTTGAACACATTCCCCCACTCAACATGACTGTTATCAAGCTGACAACATGAAGAATCACATGGCAAAAAATGGTGCTTAGGGACATGGTTTAGTGGTGGTCTTTTCCAACCTTAACGATTCTATGATTCTATTAAATATTAATCAAAAGGAATTGACATAGCTGGACCAGTTAAAGCTACTGGAATTAGACTGGTTAGGACCACTATTTTTAAGCACAATAAATCCAAATGGTTAAAAGGTGCAATCAGAAGCTTTTTGAAATACCAATAGTGATGTGCTCTGTAATTTTATTTGTTGTTATAGAGTCAAATTCTCAATACCTGTAGTCTGTGAGTTCCCCCCCCTCCAAAAAAAACCCAAACCACCAAACACTAACAAACATCAGTCTCTATGTCCTCTACTTCAAGAGGAAAAGAAACAAAAGTCAGTAAGAGAAAGGAAGTAGGGAGGGAGAACATCCAAAGATATGACACAGACTGATGAGGAAAATATCCTATTTTTTCTAAGTACAGATTTTTTTGTTAAATGACTGTATTATTTTGGTTTAATAATTACATAGCACTACAAGTTGCAGCTTTTGCAGTAGTCTCCAGACCAGAAGCTTCTTATACAGACCTGCTTTTCAAAAGTAAAGATTATCTCTCGTGACTGAAGCTACATTCAATAAGTTTACATGAAGCCAGCTGTTGTTCCATGCAGAAGGCAGCTTCTGTATTCCTACAGCTTCTGATTTTTAGTGTTTTGGTCTGGTTTTAGTGTGCCTCTGCTACCAACAAAACCAGCATTAACCTCCACAGCCCTCAGAGACATCATGTAACTGACACAATTCTTGTGCTTTTCAAGTACAAGGTTACCTGTTGGCAACAGCTGCAAGGGCAACTCACAGGAAACAGCCCCAAGATTTGCCACAGTCTTGCTACAAACACCTATAGATTGAGCATTTTCGCACCATGATGTTCAGCTAGAGAACATGAAACGGAAGTTCTCAGATGGCCCGTTTAAATCTTTTTTGGAATAACTCCAAAATTTAGAGATAACCATTCCAACCTTGTTCACAATTTTACTGATCACAAAGATAGCAATAAATTTATGCATTTCTGTTGACATTCCAAATCAGTTCCATGGCTTCAGAAGTTTTCGATTCAGAAATGCTTTCTTTCATGACAATGCATCTGTACAAAGTTCAAAAAAATAAAAGATTAGTGACACTTAAGTAGGGAATGTAGCAGAAAAATCCCAGCAAGTATAAAAATAATACAAAATTATTTTTATTATGATCTTGATACTTAAACTTGTGGTAGAATTTCCAGCCTGCTGCAGAAATATTAGGGACTTTGCTCAAAGGTGTTTAGTAATTACTCTTCACTTCCTTGTTGTTTTACTGTCCAATGCACAAGAGAGCAGACTGAATCCCTCTTTAAAACAGTGTTTATTTGGATGGCATATAGAAGTAAGTAACCTTAAGTTTCTTAAATCTTTAAGATCAAGGATATTACTCTGAAAATGTTCAAGATTAGTGAAGTCTAAAATAAAAACAGTTCTTATAGAATTTCCACTGTTGTTGAACAGAGAGCTTTGTCTGGAAATCAGGAAAAAAAGGAGAGCTTACCACCTTTGGAAGAAGGGGCAGGCAACTCAGGAGGACTACAAGGATGTTGTGAGGTTATGCAGGGAGAAAATTAGAAAGGCAAAGGCCCAGCTAGAACTTAAACTGGCCACTGCAGTTAAAGATAAAAAAAATGTTTTTACAACTATATCAGCGACAAAAGGAGGGCCAAGAAGAATCTCCCTCCTTTGTTGGATGCGGAGGGAAACATTGCCACGAAGGATAAGGAGAAGGCTGAGGTACTTAATGCCTTCTTTGCCTCAGTCTTTAATAGTCAGACTGGTCATCCTCAGGGTTTTCAGGCCCCTGAGCTGGGAGATGGAGATAGGAAGCAGAATGAAGCCCCCATAATCCAAGGGGAAATGGTCAGCGACCTGCTGCACCACTTAGACACACACAAGTCTATGGGGCCACATGGGATCCACCCAAGGGGACTGAGGGAGCTGGCGGAGGTGCTCACCAAGCCACTTTCCATCATTTATCAGCAGTCCTGGTCAATCGGGGAGGTCCCAGATGACTAGAAGTTAGCAAATATGATGCCCCTCTACAAGAAGGGACAGAAGGAGGATCTGGGAAACTACAGGCCTGTCAGCCTGACCTCGGTGCTGGGGAAGGTAATGGAGCAGATCATCCTGAGTGCCATCACACGGCACGTGCAGGACAATTGGGGCATCAGGCTCAGCCAGCATGGGTTCACAAAAGGGAGGTCCTGCTTCACTAACCTGGCCTCCTTCTATGACAAGGTGACCCGCTTAGTGGATGAGGGGAAGGCTGTGGATGTTGTCTACCTGGACTTTAGTAAGGCCTTCGACACCATTTCCCACAGCATTCTCCTGGAGAAGATGGCTGCTCACGGCTTGGAAAAGGGCACTCTGTGCTGGGTTAAAAACTGGCTGGATGGCCGAGCCCAGAGAGTGGTGGTGAATGGAGGCAAATCCAGTTGGCAGCCAGTCACGAGTGGTGTTCCCCAGGGTTCAGTATTGGGGCCAGTTCTGTTCAATATCTTTATCCATGATCTGGATGAGGGGATCGAGTGCACCCTCAGGAAGTTTGCAGGTGACACCAAATTGGGCAGCAGTGTTGATCTGCTGGAGGGTAGGAAGGCCCTACAGAGGGATCTGGACAGGCTGAATTGATGGGCCGAGGCCAACTGCATGAGATTCAACAAGGCTAAGTGCCGGGTCCTGCCCTTGGGTCACAACAACCCCATGCAACGCTACAGGCTTGGGGAGGAGTGGCTGGAGAGATGCCTGGCAGAAAAGGACCTGGGGGTGTTGGTCGACAGCTGGCTGAACATGAGCCAGCAGCGTGCTCAGGTGGCCAAAAGGATGCCAATGGCATCCTGGCTTGTATCAGGAACAGTGTGGCCAGCAGGACCAGGGAGGTGATAGTGCCCCTGTACTCGGCCCTGGTGAGGCTGCACCTTGAGTACTGTGTTCATTTTTGGGCCCCTCACTACAAGAAGGACATCAAGGTGCTGGAGCATGTCCAAAGAAGGGCAATGAAGTTGGTGAAGGGTCTGGAGACCAAGTGTTATGAGGAGCGGCTGAGGGAGCTGGGGTAGTTTAGTCTGGAGAAGAGGAGGCTGAGGGGAGACCTTATTGCTCTCTACAACTCCCTGAAAGGAGGTTGTAGCGAGGTGGGGGTCGGCCTCTTCTCCCTAGTAACAAGGGATAGGATGAGAGGAAACGGCCTCAAGCTGCGCCAGGGGAAGTTTAGGTTGGATATTAGGAAAAACTTCTTCACTGAAAGGGTAGTCACGCATTGGAACAGGCTGCTCAGGGAAGTGGTTGAGTCTCCATCCCTGGAGGTATTTAAAAGGCGGGTAGACATGGTGCTTATGGACATGGTTTAGTGGTGGACTTGGCAGTGTTAGGTTAACGGTTGGACTCGATGATCTTAAGGGTCTTTTCCAACCTTAACGATTCTATGATTCTATGAATTCTCCTAGTACTGCTTCAATAAACTGTCCATGAAAGTAATATGGACAAAGATGTTCAGTTCACTAAGCTACAGCAGCTAGCACCAAAAGGAAATTTTTTTTCATTAAGAGCAATGCCAAATGTCTGTTACATAAAAAGCAGCAAAACTTCATTTGATATCAATATAATTACCATATAAGAACCCAAAGATCAAATAAAGATATGTGTTCAAATATTAGTGCCTTCTATTGATAGTTATGATTGAACACTGAGCTAGAAATTTACTTTCTTTTTGGCTGTTGAACTGACAAAAACAATTTAAAAGATTGTCAAAGAAAATATATCAGTGCTGGTAAAGTGTCTTCTTAACATAAAATAGAGTAATTCAGTTTTCCCTCTTCATTGCTACCTCTTAATGGCAGCAATGACCTCCTGGTTTGCACAGCTTGGCAGTTAATGAATACATGGAAGAGGCTGTTCATCAGCAACCAGCAAATATTCCTGATGATCATAACATTATTTGAATCCTCTCTTAACTTTTCACTCCATTTATCCGACTGGGTACTGTACAAGGCACATGCTTACTGAAGACACCCTGATACAAGATAACAGTCAACCAGAACATCACATCAAAAACAAAAGAAAGGCTTGTGATAGTTTGTTCTAAAACAAAAAGAGCAATGACCATTGGAAAGAAGCCAGAACATCTATTTCAATTCATTATCTTTAAATTATTGATTTAGAATTCAGTCTTCCAGAAACTGGGCACATCAAGATTGTCTATTCAACTCTTTAGATGCTTTTAACATAGAGAACACAAAAGCAGTACAGATAGAAAATAGAAAATAGACTAGAGTTGTGGCACTTCTTTCTTCTACCACACAACACACATATGGCCGAGTAAAACTCCTATAAGACAGAGCAAAAGCAGTGAGTAAATAATGGCTGCCTTGCCGTAAGAACATAGGAATAACCTTAAGACACAAAAAATGTCAGTTCAGATACACAATAAAACAAAAAGGAAGCCAGACAGATAAATGTTCACTCTTTGGAGTATTCACATTATAGGATACATTCACAGGACAATTAAACTACCAACATATTAGCCAAGCATTAAGCAATAAAAGCATTCATTCCACACTAAGTTTCTGTATTTTTAAACTCAGAAATACAGGCAGCCCAAACAGAAAAGCCATCAGTTATTATTATTTACTAACAGAAGGAAGAATGATACCATAATACAGAGGCAGAAAAAAACCTCTCTAGCTATTTAAATTAGAATAATTCATTTCACCATACAGTAAGAGTATATTAACACAATGACAGTTCTAGATGGATCAATTAAAAAAAAAAAAAAACCACAAAGCAACACAGATTTCAAAGTAGTTAGCAATTTATCTTGGATAATGTACATTAATAGGAAACATTACTGACCAAAGAAACAAGTAAGGAATCCAAAGACATTTCACACTCAGGACACAAAGTTACAGCAGGGGAAAAAAATGAAAGGAAGAAACAGCAGTCCAAAAGTTGTCAAAAAATTAGTGGAATGTTTTTGATTGTATTAAAAGATTTATTTTTGCTGCAAAAGAGAAAAGGCTGCCTTGGCTTTTACAGAACTATTGGCTTTCAAATCCCTGTAAAATTTCTTTTCGACAGGTACTTTTAGAGACTGTCCTGGTTTCAGCTGCAACAGAGTTAACCTTTCTTCCTAGTAGCTGGTATAGTGCTGTGTTTTGGATTTAGGATGAGAATAATGTTGATAACACACTGATGTTCTAGTTGTTGCTAAGTAGTGCTTACACTAGTCAAGGACCTTTCAGCTTCCCATGCTCTGCCAGGTGCCCTAGAAGCTGGGAGGGGACACAGCCAGGACAGCTGACCCAAACTGGCCAAAGGGCTATTCCATACCATATGACGTCATGCTCAGTATATAAATTGGGGAGAGTTGGCTGGGGGGCAGCGATCGCTGCTCGGGAACGTGCTGGGCATTGGTCGGCGGGTGGTGAGCAATTGATTAGAGTATCACTTGCTTTGTATATTATTATTGTATTTTATTATTATTATTACTATTACTACTCCTCCTCCTCCTCCTCTTACTACTATTCTATTTCATTTTACTTCAATTATTAAACTGTTCTTATCTCAACCCACGAGTTTTCTGACTTTCACCCTTCCAATTCTCTCCCCCATCCCACCGGGGTGGGGGGATGAGCGAGCAGCTGTGTGGTGCTTAGTTGCTGGCTGGGGTTAAACCATGACAGTCCTTTATGGCACCCAACGTGGGGAACGAAGGGTTTGAGATAATAACAGATTAACCAGAGTGTATTAAGGAATTTATATCTGTTAACAGTTGCTGGTCATAATATTGATTCATCTGTTCTCGGTATTAGTCTACCTGATCTGCACCATGCTCTTGTTTTTGCAGTACGTGTTAAGGATTGGTGTTGGGTTTTGCAGTTCCCTGTGCTCTGCAGTGATTAGTGATGTTTTGCCTGGGAGATTTGTTATTAAAACACTGACCTTGAGCATTATATGGTATTTGGGTTCTGTAGCGAAGCCATTATTGTACTTTGGGTACCACCTCATGGAGACAATTAGCAATTATACCTCTTCCTCTGAGAGGTTTTTCATGGACGAAATACAGAATGGAACCTTTGCTGCCTTCTTCTATGATGTTCCATCCTTCATTACAACAACTTTTCAGTATCTTGAACAGCCTTGGGTAGTTAAGATATATCTATTGGAATTTCTTGGGAATATTGTTTCAGTTTTGTCTAAGGTTAATAAGAAGCTTAAGAATATCATCCAGAGATCTCCTCCAAGGCTGGATAGTTATGGGTGGCAGGGTGTGTGGGAGAGCATGGGCAAGTACCTAGGACAGTGGGCACCTCCAATGGTTTGGAACTTCACCCCTGAACAAGTGCAGAATCCTGAAAAACTAGTAAAGTATTTGGAAAAAGTATGCTGTCACCCTGGCAACTCCAGAGAGACACAGATCAATAAAACGTGCTGGGGCCTGGCCCATGCCTACCGAGCCCTATTCAACACTATTCAGAACCCACAAGGGGAAGAGAAGGTCTCTGGATATGACGACAAAACAACAGGCGCTGTGGCTACGCCAGGCCTGGCGACAGGCGCTGTGGCTACGCAAGCCCCAGTGACAGGCGCTGAGGCTATGCCAGCCCCAGCGACAGGTGCCACGGCTATGCCAGAGAACCAACCCGTGCCAGTATCAGTTGCCCCTATACACAAGAAAAAATACACAAGAAAATCAGCTCGTTTAGTAAAGGCGGATGATGAACCAGGGCCATCAAGAGAACAGGAGGAGGAAGAGGCAGAACCCACAAATGAGATGGTAACCACCCGATCCCTGTCCCTGAGTGAGCTGCGAGATATGCGAAACGATTTCGGTCCTCGTCCAGGTGAGCACATCATCACCTGGCTGCTCCGATGCTGGGATAATGGGGCCAGTAGCCTGGAATTAGAGGGTAGGGAAGCCAAGCAGCTGGGATCCCTTTCTAGGGAAGGGGGCATTGACAAAGCGATTGGAAAAGGGGCAAAAGCCCTCAGCCTTTGGAGGTGACTCCCTTCAGGCGTGAAGGAAAGGTATCCCTTCAAGGAAGATGTTATATATGTCACCCAGGCAAGCGGACCACCATGGAGAGAAGTATCCAGTACCTGAGGGAATTAGCCATGCTGAAAGTGATTTATAATGACCTGGACAATGAGCAGTTATCCAAAGATCCAGATGAAGTCCAATGCACACGACCCATGTGGCGGAAGTTTGTATGGAGCGCACCATCATCGTACACAAACTCATTGGCAATAACGACCTGGAAAGATGAAGAGGGACCAACGGTGGATGAAATGGCCAGCCAACTCCGACAATACGAAGAAAGTCTCTCTTCCTCCCTACGGGCCTGCATCTTGGCTGTGGAGAAACTGCCTGACATGCTAGCTGAGAAATTATCCCGGGAGTTCCAGCGATTCAAAGAGGACATGTCCTACTCCTCACCTGTATGGACCAGTAACTCAGCCATTAGGAGTAAACGTCCCTCTGTTCAAGAGAGAAGATATAGTGGATACACACCACAAGCCACCCTGGGGTTTTATCTGTGTGACCACGGAGAGGACATGAGGAAGTGGGATGGAACATCTACCTCGACCCTAGAGGCACGGGTATGTGAGTTGCAAGGAAAAACAACTACAAAAGGTGGTTCTTCCAGGAAAATTGCTGTTCCAGTTTCCAGTGAGCAGGTCCCCAGACAGAGCAGAAGGGCTGATTTTGCTTCCGATCTTAATAAAGGGACTTTTGATTCGCATTTACAAGAAGTGAGGAACGAATGCTATGAGCAGGACTAGAGGGGGCCCTGCCTCCAGCCAGGGGGAGGAAAGGGACAACCGGGTGTACTGGACTGTGTGGATTCGATGGCCTGGCACATCAGACCCACAGGAATATAAAGCCTCTAGTGGACACCGGTGCACAGGGTACCCTAATGCCATCAAGCTATAAAGGGGCAGAACCCATCTGTATTTCTGGAGTGACAGGGGGATCCCAACAGCTGACTGCATTGGAGGCTGAAGTTACCTTAACCAGGAAGGAGTGGCAGAAGCACCCCATTGTGACTGGCCCAGAGGCTCCATGCATCCTTGGCATAGACTACCTCAGGAGAGGGCATTTCAAGGACCCAAAAGGGTACCCGTGGGCTTTTGATATAGCTGCCTTGGAGACGGAGGAAATTAAACAACTGTCTACCCTGCCCGGTCTTTCAGAGGACCCTTCTGTTGTGGGGTTGCTGAGGGTCAAAGAACAACAGGTGCCAATCGCTACCACAACGGTGCACTGGCAGCAATATCGCACCAACAGAGACTCCCTGATTCCCATCCATAAGTTGATTCGTCAACTGGAGAGCCAAGGAGTGATCGGCAAGACTCGCTCACCTTTTAACAGTCCCCTATGGCCAGTGCAAAAGTCTAATGGAGAGTGGAGACTAACAGTAGACTATCGGGGCCTGAACGAAGTCACGCCACCACTGAGCGCTGCCGTGCCAAACATGCTAGAACTTCAATACGAAGTGGAGTCAAAGGCAGCCAAGTGGTATGCCACCATTGATATCGCTAATGTGTTTTTCTCAATCCCTTTGGCGGCAGAGTGCAGGCCACGGTTTGCCTTCACTTGGAGGGGTGTCCAGTACACCTGGAATCGACTGCCCCAGGGGTGGAAACACAGCCCCACCATTTGCCATAGACTGATCCAGACTGCATTGGAACAGGGTGGGGCTCTGAAACACCTGTGTAGCAAACACTAGACATCAAGGTTATCCCCCTAGATCTCCAGCCGACCCGGGCTTTATACCCCCAGCAGTAGGTGTGTCATGTTATAAGGGGCGGAGACAAGGGAGGGTCGACCCTTAACTCTTTCCGTACAGCACGTGATCTTCCGGTCGCCAGCCCTTATCTTTACTACATTTCCCCCTCCCTTAGCTCCAGTAGTTCTGGATCTTGCTGGGGAAGCTGCGTGTAAAATAATCGATATATGGTAAGACTTATACAGACACGCATCCGTTACGTTCATAGATTTTGCCCAGTCCAGCCAGTAGTTCGTCGCGGCTCCCTCATTACTCCCCCACACCATCAGGATGCATAGGGAAATGGTAACCTGTCAAGATAAGACTCAATAGATTGATTAATGTCTATACGGTCGAATATTTCGACTGGGTACCCATTCTAGCGTCCCTTTCTCGGTTTGCACACACGCATACCCACGTCCCAAGCAACGGAGGGAATAAGGGCGCCCCCATTCACGGGTTTGCAGGTCCCGTACTTGAACCAAAGGGTAAGGCCCTTCGTTCTCATCGAGCCGGAAATGTGCCTGGGTTGCAGTCTGGGTTTTATAGGTGTTCCCTCGAATGGTATGATTTAAGGTAATTAGTGCCGTCGTCAACAGACGCTGTGCCCGAAATAAGGGAGGGTCAAGGGGAGGGGGAACCCCTGTTCCTGGGCTTATCTTTTCCCCCTCCCTAAGTCGGTCGAGTAACTCTTTTAATGTGCGGTGCGCGCGTTCTACAATGCTTTGGCCCGTACTGTTATAGGGAATGCCATGACTCAACTGAATATCCCAGCGCGCGCAAAAGTCCTTTGTCTTCTTGCTGACATATGCCGCTCCATTATCTGTTTTAATTTTTTGTGGGATGCCAAGTTGCGCCATACAGTCCTGCCAATGTAAAATAACTGAGAGAGCATTTTGTTTAGCATGCATAGTCGCTAAAATAACTCCACTGCAGGTATCAACTGTGACATGCAGATACTTACGTGGATTAAAGGGTTCATAAATCGTAACATCAGACTGCCATATTTGGTTGGGCTGCAACCCTCGAGGGTTTACCCCTGCCTCCCAGAGGGGACCTTTGGAACACACAGGACAAGCAGCAATCACAGAGCGAGCATCTTGCAACGTAATGCCAGCGAGCCTAGCTAAACCGCGAGCTCCACAGTGGAGGAGCTCATGCAGGCGGAAAGCTCGCCTTAGGTTAGAAGTTTCTTCAACCGCCAGTACGCTCTTTGCTAAGCTGTCCGCTATTTCATTCCCAGCAGAAAGAAAACTCGGTATGGAACTATGACTATTAACATGGATAGGACAGACAGGAGCGGTTCTCATTTGCAGTGCGGTGAGCAACATTCCGGCAATCTCTGACGTTGCCCCAAGTGCCCATCGGCACTTCTTCAGTAACTTATATACATAGCAAGAGTCTGTGATTAGATCCAAGGCCTCTTCGGGCCATTGAGTGAGCGCCATCCATACCGCCTTGGCCTCAAGATACTGCACGGATTGCCCTTGATCTTGATAACTAATGTGGGTCCACTGACCATCCTCCTGCCATGTAACGACAGCTTTCCCAGTAATCGATGACGCGTCGGTAAAAACCGTGCGGCCTCCGGTGGGTTGTTCAACTATGGCACTAGCTGGCAAAAAATGGAGTACCTGGGTTATCTCCCCACAGGGGTGTGGTCTTAGACCTTCAATACGACCCGTAAATTCAGCTATCGCCGCTTGCAGGAGCCCCACTTGTGGAAGTACCAACTCCCACTGTGCCAAAGAACAGGGCAATGCGATGACCTCCGGGTCCTTCCCTGTTAAGTGTTGAGTTTGCCTCCGACAGCGGAGAATAAGCTGGGATAATAATGTTGGCCAAGAAATTAAAGCCGTCTTTGGTTTGCCTTGATACAACCAAGCAAAAGGCCAGCCTTTTTCACCATTATTTTGAATTAGTAAACCATGGCCAGCGGTATCGGTCATGTAAATCAGGGCAGTGACCGGTTGTTCAGGTGTAAATCGAGCGAGACCCCAATGCTGGGCTCGCTCCATAATTGTCCTAAGAATCTCCTGATGGTTTCTTGAAAGAGTCCTTGGAGCTAGGGGGAATCTCCTCCTTTCAGGAGTTCATATAAGGTAGTCATTTCTGCCTCAGATATTGGAATAAAGTTTCTAAGCCACAATAGTTGTCCAATTAATTTTTGTGCCTCATGGAGTGTTGTCACTGTAGTCCGAATTTCAAATGATTGTGCTGTCACGCTTCGTGGCCTCAGTTGAGTACCTAAATACTTTACTGCACGCCCTACCTGTGTTTTCCGAGGCTCAATGTGTAACCCATGTCGCTCCAAACTGACTATCAGCTGCACGCGTGCCTTTTCCAGTAACTCCTCTTGGTTGGACGCCAGTAACACGTCATCCATGTAATGGAAAATGATGACCGTAGGGAAATTTTCTCGAATAGGGCGTATCGCAGCAGCTACAGCAATTTGACACAAGACTGGTGAGTTTTTCATGCCCTGGGGTAACACCTTCCATTGATATCTGGCGCACGGGTGTTGATTGTTAGGCTCAGGAACAGTAAAGGCAAAGCGTACTCTATCTTCTTCATGCAAGGGAACACTAAAAAAGCAATCTCTAATATCTATAACCACTATTTGATAGTCAGGTGGAATCATGGCCGGAGAAGGGAGGCCCGCTTGTAGCGGACCCATGTCTTGTATACATGCATTAACTGCGCGTAGATCATGTAGCAGTCGCCACGCTCCCGATTTTTTCTTTATCACGAAAATGGGGGTGTTCCAGGGACTTGTAGAGGGTTCGATGTGTCCTGCGTCAAGTTCTCGTTGTACCAATTGTCGAACAGCCGCCCTCTTTTCCTCTGTCAATGGCCACTGCTCTACCCACACTGGCTTATCTGTCAACCAGGTGAGTTTTAATGGGCGGACACAGGCAGTGGCCATTATGATAAATTTGTACGCAGCACTATATTCATCTTCTGCAAGCAACATCGTCCCAAGATGACAATGGGTAACTCAGCAATGACAGGGTTACACCATGCTACCCTAGCTTGTCCAGATTCCGGATCCTTCAACATAATTTGCATTGGGTTCCTGCTTTGATGCGAGGTCTGCATGCCTCCCACGCCTTGCAGCGAACCTCTCGGTTTGAGTGGCCAATCATCTGGCCATAGATGTGATGGGATTACTGTAACATCCGCTCCTGTATCTAAAAGGGCTCTTAACACGAGGCGTGGTGTTCCCCCCAACGCTGGGAGCCATGGGGTAACTATAATATCTACTTCTGGTCGTGTGGTCATGTTTAGGGTGAGTGCCACATACGGCGAGGCTCTATCCCCAGCCTCCTCTATTGCGCGCTCCCATCTCCCCAAGGCAGCTGAGTTGGATATTGCATCATTGGGACCGCAGGCGACTGTGCTGGTCCCGGGGAAGGAGAGACTCCCTGTGCCATACATTGCGCTGCTGTCGTCGGGCCTGTTGAGCTGATCACTGGGGCAGGTGGGGATGGCACGGCCCTCAGCCATCCCCTCTTCTCGTTTCCCCAGCCTGGTCTCCTTTGCTGACTCCCCGCTTTGCACTGTCGAGCTCTGTGGCCTAGTCGCCCACAGCGCCAGCATCGTAGGTCTCTCTCTCCTTCCCCTGTTCCGGGGGTGTTTATTTTTGAAGGGCATTGTCGCGCCATGTGTCCTTGCCCCCCACACTTATGGCACATAAGTCGTGCGCCGCGGCAGACCGCATGGACTGCGGCCACTACCGGTTGCATACTTTGCGCCTGCTCCTGTTCCAGCACATAACGAATCATCTGTGAAAGCGTGGTCCCTATGGGTAACTGTCTTAGCAACACTGCAGTTTGTGGGTTTGCTTGCGTACGTGCACAGTCAAGCAATATTGCCTCCTTAGCCTGCTCAGGAAGTCGAGCAACCTGGAGCGCCGCTTGCAGCCGGTCTAAAAACTTTGTGAAGGGCTCACTTAACGATTGCCGTATTTGGACCCATGGAGGCTCCCTTTTATCAAGAGCTGCGATGATGCGTATTGCTTCCTGGGCAGCTTTCGAAGATGCAGCAAAATCGCGCCCCCGCATTCGCTGAGCCTGTGCCTGAGGAGTTGCGAACTGCCCTTCACCCATCAGCTGCTCTAAAGTCACTCCTGCCATGGGATGGTTGGCCTGTTGCGCCTCAATAACAACTTGGGTGCACCGATTCCTCCACTCCTCCCTAAACAATACCATCATCGAGGGGGTCAATACGGCCCGCATCAACTGAATGATATCAAAAGGTGCAAGCGGCGTTGCAAAAACACAGTCTAATAGGACTTGGGTCTCTGGGGAATTTAATCCATGACTTTTCACCGTTGTGACCAATTCTTTCACCAACTTTGCATCTAACGGTTGCCACTCATATCCTCCACCTGGGGCTGCTCGGATAGGAAATGCTTGAATCGGAGGGGCCTGGAATCGCACTCCTTCCAAGACACAATTTTTTGCAATCATCTGCCAATCTGTCCCGTTTGCCCTCTCTTTCGGCATTCCCCCTGGCATAAGACTTTCCGCATTTGCCACCACCCCTCTCAATCGGCTGATCAATGCCTCGAGTTCCCTTGAAACCTCGTTAGTCCGTCTCGGAAGCGGGGGCGGATGAGCAACAATCGAGGATCCCTCGTCACCCCCTTCGCCCTCACTGCTATCAGAGCTCATGGGGTAATCGTGTACAGGCTCCCTCCACTGTGAGGGAATACCAGTTTGATTTCCCATTGCCCTAGGGATAGGGGTTCCCTCTGGTGGCTCAGGTATCACTGACAGTGCCGGGGGAGCCCTACCACCCCCCTCGATGTCCTGCGCTCCGCTCTCTGTGTGTCCAGCACTCGTCGATCACTGGGATACAATGGGGCGTCCTCAGGTGTTTTGCCTTCTTTTTCTCCTTCCCGCCATCTTCCTTCACGTAGTTCACGATACTGCTGGGATCCCACATCAGCCCCCGGGACCCAATCCAGCAACCTATCAGTCAGCTCCCTTTCCACACATTGTTGCAACTCGCCCCAGGGGTATTGAGGAAGTGGCAGATCCGCTGGTGCAGGAGGTGCCGAAGGTTCCGTGGGCGGCCGCTCTAAACTCCCCACTTGTATCGGGAACACCTTTCCCGACTCCTTTGTTCCCGCTGCACCATAGTCTCCCTGCACCTCCCCTTCCTCCGTTGGCTCAGCCCCCAGTAACAACGGTTCCGTCTGTGTCCCACAGGCCACTCCTTCCCAGCCAGCCTGGGTCCCCTCCGAAACTAAACTTGTTGGCTTTTCGTTCCCAGGAGATTCCTGCCCCATCAGCACACCACGTGCAGCAGGTCGGCGCCGCCTTGCCGCAAACCCCCGCTTGAGCACCCTTGTCGTTACCGACTTTAGTACCTTTATGAGTTCCGCGAGCTCCATCGCTGTTGCCTGATCACGTCGGGGTCACCACTGTGTAGCAAACACTAGACATCAAGGTTATCCCCCTAGATCTCCAGCCGACCCGGGCTTTATACCCCCAGCAGTAGGTGTGTCATGTTATAAGGGGCGGAGACAAGGGAGGGTCGACCCTTAACTCTTTCCGTACAGCACGTGATCTTCCGGTCGCCAGCCCTTATCTTTACTACACACCTGCAATACATTGATGACATCATCGTATGGGGCAATAAAGCAGAAGAGGTTTTTGAGAAAGGAAAGAAAAAAAGTCCAAATCCTTCTGGAGGCCGGCTTTGCCATAAAACAAAGTAAGGTCAAGGGACCTGCACAGGAGATCCAGTTTTTAGGAAAAACATGGCAAGATCATAGAATCATAGAATCACAGAATCGTTAGAGTTTGGAAAAGACCCTTAAGATCATCGAGTCCAACCGTTAACCTAACACTGCCAAGTCCACCACTAAACCATGTCCTCAAGCACCACGTCTACCCGCCTTTTAAATACCTCCAGGGATGGAGACTCAACCACTTCCCTGGGCAGCCTGTTCCAGTGCCTGACTACCCTTTCGGTGAAGAAGTTTTTCCTAATATCCAACCTAAACTTCCCCTGGCGCAGCTTGAGGCCGTTTCCTCTCATCCTATCCCTTGTTACTAGGGAGAAGAGACCGACCCCCACCTCGCTACAACCTCCTTTCAGGTAGTTGTAGAGAGCAATAAGGTCTCCCCTCAGCCTCCTCTTCTCCAGGCTAAACAACCCCAGCTCCCTCAGCCACTCCTCAGAAGACTTGTTCTCTAGACCCTTCACCAACTTCGTTGCTCTTCTTTGGACGCGCTCCAGCACCTCAATGTCCTTCTTGCAGTGAGGGGCCCAAAACTGAACACAGTACTCGAGGTGCGGCCCCACCAGGGCCGAATACAGGGGCACTATCACCTCCCTGGTCCTGCTGGCCACACTGTTCCTGATACAAGCCAGGATGCCATTGGCCCTCTTGGCCACCTGAGCACGCTGCTGGCTCATGTTCAGCCAGCTGTCGACCAACACCCCCAGGTCCTTTTCTGCCAGGCATCTCTCCAGCCACTCCTCCCCAAGCCTGTAGCGTTGCATGGGGTTGTTGTGACCCAAGTGCAGGACCCGGCACTTAGCCTTGTTGAATCTCATACAGTTGGCCTCGGCCCATCGTTCCAGCCTGTGCAATGATGGACATCGTCTGATCCCAATGGATGTAATCAGCAAAATAACAGCCATGTCTCCACCAACCAGCAAATAGGAAACGCAAGCTTTCTTGGGCGTTGTGGGTTTTTGGAGAATGCATATTCCAAATTACAGTCTCATTGTAAAGCCCTCTCTATCGAGTGACCCGGAAGAAGAACGATTTCAAAAGGGGCCCTGAGCAACGAAAAGCCTTTGAACAAATTAAACAGGAGATATAGTTCATGCAGTCGCCCTTGGGGCAGTCCGGGCAGGACAAGATGCAAAAAATGTGCTCTACACCGCAGCCAGGGAGAATGGCCCTACCTGGAGCCTCTGGCAGAAAGCACCAGGGGAGACTCGAGGTCGACCCCTAGGGTTTTGGAGTCAGGGATACAGAGGATCCAAGGCCCGCTATACTCCAACTGAAAAAGAGATATTGGCAGCATATGAAGGGGTTCGAGCTGCTTCGGAAGTGGTTGGTACTGAAGCACAGCTCCTCTTGGCACCCCGACTGCTGGTGCTGGGCTGGATGTTCAAAGGAAGGATGCCCTGTACACATCATGCAACTGATGCTACGTGGAGTAAGTGGCTCACACTGATCACACAACGGGCTCAAACAGTCGCCCAGGAATCTTGGAAGTGATCATGGACTGGCCAGAAGGCAAAGATTTCAGAATATCGCCAGAGGAGGAGGTGACGCATGCTGAGGAAGCCCCACCGTATAATAAACTGCCAGAAAATGAGAAGCAATATGCCCTGTTCACTGATGGGTCCTGTCGTCTGGTGGGGAAGCATCGGAGGTGGAAGGCTGATGCATGGAGTCCTATGCGACAAGTCGCAGAAACTGCTGAAGGAGAAGGTGAATCGAGTCAGTTTGCAGAGGTGAAAGCCATCCAGCTGGCTTTAGATATTGCTGAACGAGAAAAGTGGCCAATGCTCTATCTCTATACTGACTCATGGGGAGGCCTGGCAGATTGATTAGATCACACTCCCACAAACCCGCCAAGGCAAGCGCCATGTGCTCACCATGGTGGAAGCAACCACCGGATGGATGGAAACATATCCTGTGCCCCATGCCACCGCCCGGAACACTATCCTGGGCCTCGAAAAGCAAGTCCTATGGCAACATGGCACCCCAGAAAGAACTGAGACAGACAACGGGACTCATTTCCGAAACAGCCTCATAGGCACCTGGGCCAAAGAGCATGGCATTGAGTGGGTATATCACATCCCCTATCATGCACCAGCCTCGGGGAAAATTGAATGATACAATGTTAAGACTACACTGAGAGCAATGGGTGGTGGGACATTTAGACGCTGGGATACACATTTAGCAAAGGCCACCTGGTTAGTCAACACTAGGGGATCTGCCAATCGAGCTGGCCCTGCCCAATCAAGACTTTTACACACTCTAGAGGGAGATAAAGTCCCTGTAGTGCACATAAAGAATATGATGGGGAAGACAGTCTGGGTTACCCCTGCCTCGGGAAAAGGCAAACCCATTCGTGGAATTGCTTTTGCTCAAGGACCTCAGTGCATTTGGTGCGTGATGCAGGAGGATGGGGAAATCCAATGTGTACCTCAAGGGGATTTGATTTTGGGTGAGAATAGCCAATAAATTGAATTGTATAATGTTAATTGCTATGTAATACTGTATGTCATCACTTCTGTGGTTGCTATATGCCATATCAATGGTATTGCAGTAAGAATCGCACAGATTAATGAGGAATGAACTCTGAGGAAACCAAGCAAAGTGCAGCGGTGATGGAACCCGAACTGGCTTCAGCATGCAACAATCCAACACCACACACCATCTCTCCTGCCCTGAAAGACTGTTATGATGGATGAAGCCCAAAGTCATGGACTAAATGCTCGGCAAACTTTTTAGAGGGATGGCCCATAGTCTAAGGAAATGATACCTGTGTGTATATATCAAAAGACAGAAAAAGTGTTGGTGATTAATTGGAACGTATTGGAAAGTGTGGGACCTGGGCATGACGTAGATGGTATAGAATAAGGGGTGGTCTATGGGGCCAGATGGGATCCACCCGAGGATACTGAGGGAGCTGGCAGAGGAGCTCACCAAGCCATTTTCCACCATTTACCAGCAGTCCTAGTCAACCGGGGAGGTCCCAGATGACTGGAAGTTAGCAAATGTGACACCCATCTACAAGAAGGGCCAGAAGGAGGATCCGGGGAACTACAGGCCTGTCAGCCTGACCTCGGTGCTGGGGAAGGTCATGGAGCAGATCATCTTGAGTGCCATCACACGGCACGTACAGGACAACCAGGGGATCAGGCCCAGCCAGCACTGGTTCGTGAAGGGAAGATTCTGCTTGGCTAACCTGGTCTCCTTCTCCACAAGGTGTCCCGCTTAGTGGATGAGGGGAAGGCTGTGGATGTTGTCTACCTGGACTTTAGTAAGGCCTTCGACACCATTTCCCACAGCATTCTCCTGGAGAAGATGGCTGCTCACGGCTTGGATAAGGGCACTCTGCGCTGGGTAAAAAAATGGCTGAATGGCAGAGCCCAGAGAGTGGTGGTGAATGGAGGCAAATCCAGTTGCCGGCCGGTCACAAGTGGTGTTCCCCAGGGCTCAGTGGTGGGGCCGGTACTGTTCAATATCTTTATCCATGATCTGGATGAGGGGATCGAGCGCATCCTCAGGAAGTTTACAGATGACACCAAGTTTGGGGGAAGTGCTGATCTGCCTGAAGGTAGGAAGGCCCTACAGAGGGACCTGGACAGGCTGGATCAATGGTCTGAGGCCAATTGTATGAGATTCAACAAGGCTAAGTGCCAGGTCCTGCACTTGGGTCACAGCAACCCCATGCAACGCTACAGGCTTGGGGAAGAGTGGCTGGAGAGCTGCCTGGCAGAAAAGGACCTGGGGGTGTTGGTCGACAGCTGGCTGAACATGAGCCAGCAGCGTGCTCAGGTGGCCAAGAGGGCCAATGGCATCCTGGCTTGTATCAGGAACAGTGTGGCCAGCAGGACCAGGGAGGTGATAGTGCCCCTATACTCGGCACTGGTGAGGCCGCACCTCGAGTACTGTGTTCAGTTTTGGGCCCCTCACTACAAGAAGGACATCGAGGTGCTGGAGCATGTCCAAAGAAGGGCAACAAAGCTGGTGAAGGGTCTAGAGAACAAGTCTTATGAGGAGCGACTGAGGGAGGTGGGGTTGTTTAGTTTGGAGAAGAGGAGGCTGAGGGGAGATCTTATTGCTCTCTACAACTACCTGAAAGGAGGTTGTAGTGAGGTGGGGGTCGGTCTCTTCTCCCTAGTAACAAGGGATAGGACAAGAGGAAACGGCCTCAAGCTGTGCCAGGGGAGATTTAGCTTAGATATTAGGAAAAATTTCTTCACGGAGAGAGTGGTTAGGCATTGGAACAGGCTGCCCAGGGAAGTGGTGCAATCACAGTCCCTGGAAGTATTCAAAAAACGTGTGGATGTGGTGCTTAGGGACATGGTTTAGAGGTGGACCAGGCAGTTAGGTTAACAGGTTGGACTCGATGATCTCAGAAGTCTTTTCCAGCCTTACCGATTCTATGATTCACCATCCTTATACAGTGGCAATGTATAATATATACATCATGTATAATATATACAATATATAATATATACATTATGTATAATATATACAATACAGGCTCAGTTCCAAGAGGGGAAGGTTTGAGATGTCGTTAGCATGGTTGGCTTTGGTTATCCTGCAATAATTGTGGCCCATGTCATCCTGGGTGGTGTATTAATAACTGTTATAAAGGTCATTGGGAGAACCATCATCGAGGTTGGGGCTGGGGAAATATAACCAGAAAAGGAGCAGACAGATACATAAACTGGTGCTGTGCATGCAGGTGGCACCAACCGCCCAGTGAAGAAGAGTTAGCCGTGAGACTCAATGTTTTATTACTGGATTATCTTCAACACCTTCTTAAAATAGGAGTAGAGTGGATTACCCTAGTTCTGGTATTAACCCTTCTTTGTATAGGTGTTTTGGTTCTTTTTCTTTTATACATTTGGTCAAAACCAGCAGGCAAACCGTAGCCAAAATGGGCTCAACTATGCATTGTCGACCCCATTCTGTGAGATTTATTCTCAAAACTGTGTTAGTACAATACCTTTCTTTACTGCTTTTACTAATACCCCCTGGTCTTACTTATAAGGAACACAATTCCTTTGTGTCATTGGCCCATCAAGTGGCCAACCTAACTAACCAAACAGATTGTTGGGTATGAGCCCATACCCCATTAACTCCCAGAATAGGTATACCCCTTATCATGATTCCTTTGACCTTAGTTGAATTGGAAGCGACAGAGAACTATACTTATAATAATCCCTCCAATTCACCTTTCTGGAATAAGACTCTTAACTCAGACCAAATATCAGGATTGGGAATATACAGCCACAGTGCTAACAGAAGGAACTTTCTGTTTTACTCATAACCAGTCTGACCAATATGCCTACCCAGTAGGAAACAGCTCATGCCTCATAACTCAGTGGAGAGATGGTTTAAAAACTGGTTTAAAAACACCCACACTTTCTGTAAAGTTCAAACCCTGTTTTTTTGAAACTATGAGCTTCAGGCCACAGAGGAACAATTGCAGTAACATCTCAACGTATTACAGCAGAATGAGCTACAAGTGGTGGAAAGGTAAAGGACAATGTAGTTTAAATGGAACTTGGGTATCTGAAGACGAAGATGGTTTTGACCGTCTGTTGGGAAGATATGGGATTTTAATCTTACATACCAGTGTACTAACGAGTAGACATTACTCCCCATTTTGGGCCCTACAAGGTCATTATTTTGTCTGTGGCTGAAAAGCTTATACTACTGGCCAATTGGACAGGCAGTTGTTATGTAGCCCGTGGGGTGACATATTTACACATTACTTCTAAATTACCTCAGGGAACAATTAGGAACGTCAGAGAAACTTCCCTCATTGAAACTCGAGAACAAACTCTTCAAAGACTAGAAGAGGCACTAGATAGCACACGGAGAAATCCACTAACAGAGGGAAAACTAATAGGATGTTCCATTTCAGGAATAATTCCGTTAGTGACCAGCCCCACCATTGCTTGTGTAGGCCGATATACCATCAGACTACAAATGGTCTTAGAAAAGGTTGCTTTAGAACTTGAAGACTCTATCAATGATCTAGGAACAGCCATTGAATCCCTCAGGGAGGAGATGCAGCAAGTAAGAATCTTTTCCCTCCAAACTAGGTTAGCCTTAGATTATCTCGTGGCATCTCAAGGAGGCGTGTGTGCATTAACTGGATCTCAATGTGGTATCTATATAAATGACAGTTCCCATGAGATATATCAAAAGGTGACTGAGGCAGAAACACTGTCCTGGTTTCAGCTGGGATAGAGTTAATTTTCTTCCTAGTAGCTGGTATAGTGCCGTGCTTTGGATTTAGGATGAGAATAATGTTGATAACACACTGATGTTTTAGTTGTTGTTGAGTAGTGCTTACACTAGTCAAGGACTTTTCAGCTTCCCATACTCTGCCAGGTGCCCTAGAAGCTGGGAGGGGGCACAGCCAGGACAGCTGACCCAGACTGGCCAAAGGGCTATTCCATACTGTATGATGTCATGCTCAGTATATAAGATGGGGGGAGTTGGCTGGGGGGCAGGGATCGCTGCTCGGGGACGTGCTGGGCGGGTGGTGAGCAATTGTATAGTGTATCACTTGCTTTGTATATTATTATTGTATTTATTATTATTATTATTATTATTATTATTATTATTATACTATTATTACTACTTCTACTACTACTCCTTTTACTACTATTCTATTTCATTTTACTTCAATTATTAAACTGTTCTTATCTCAACCCATGAGTTTTCTGACTTTCAACCTTCCAATTCTCTCCCCCATCCCACTGGGGTGGGGGGAGTGAGCGAGCGGCTGTGTGGTGCTTAGTTGCTGGCTGGGGTTAAACCACAACAAACACATGCCCGCAAAGGAGCCCAAAGTGCATACAACCCCCTGAAAGTGACTGGTTACAAAACTTGTTCTCTGGATGGGGTTTTTCACCATGGTTTAGTAGTTTATTTAGTTCATTGCTAAAAAGTCTTTTACCCGTGGTTATTATGCTTCTGATAGCCTGCTGTGTTTTTACTTGTATTCAGAATTGTTTAAAGAATATGCTTGTGAAATCTATACAAGGGTATCGAAGAGTCCTCATACAAGATAAACTATAGATGGGCAGGGATGCCTGAAAAAAACAAAGGGAGGACTGTTAGAGAAGGAGTTTGATTAACTGTATTCTTCTCTCTGAATAGTCTCGTTTAGCATTAGTAGCTTAGCACTAGTAGCTAAAGTAGTTGAAGCCTTAGGCCGCAAGAGCTGACCGAGAATAAACTTTCTGATAAAACTAATGCTGCTAACACAGAACTAGCTGAATCCAGCAGATTTTTTTCCCATGACACTACCCTCCAATTCTCATCTTTAATAGCATCATTTAAAATTTTATCTTGGGCATTTAATATGAAAGATATGCTTATAATACAAAGAAAATACAAGAAAAAATAATACTTAAAGACATACATATTAGCAAATTAGATGTGAGCTTCCATGGCATTATGCAGCAGGAGACTAAAATGCAGAAACATTGTACAGCTATCATGGAACTACATATGGACTACTGCATTCAGCTTAACTAGCATCAAAAACACACTGACAAACTGAAGGAAACAGAGAAAAGCAACAAAAATGTTTGGATGTCTTTAGCGATAGACAAAAATATTGAAAGGGACAACAGAATTTATATCCTTGTGTCCTTCTTCATCAAGTAAAAAGGAAAATAATTACTTGGGTAGCATAAAAGTGTCTATAGGAGTATTATTTTACAAAAGATTTGATTAAGAAAGTGAAAAATACCATTCAAAAGCAGAAACACCTCTTATTGATAAGATCTTTCAAATGATGGGATATCTTCAAGTACAGAAAATGTACAGAACAGTGATCACCAACTATAGCTATCAGTTTATGCATGGCCACCATAAAAAAAATACATTTTCAAATCTGTACTGGTTTTGGCTGGGATAGAGTTAATTTTCTTCATAGTAGCTTATATGGTGCTATGTTTTGGATTTGTGATGAAAACAGCGTTGATAATACAGAGATGTTTTAGTTATTGCTGAACAGTGCTTACATGGCATCAAGTCCTTTTCTGCTTCTCAGACTGCCCCTCCAGCGAGTAGGCTGGGGGTGCACAAGAAGTTGGGAGGGGACACAGCTGGGACAGATGATCCCAACTGACCAAAGGGATATTCCATACCATATGATGCTGTGCTCAGCAATAAAAAGCTGAGGGGAAGAAGGAGGAAGTAGAGGGATGTTTGGAGTTATGGCGTTTGTCTTCCCAAGTAACCATTACGCGTGATGGAGCTGCTTTCCTGGAGATGGCTGAACACCTGCCTGCCAATGGGAAGTAGTGAATGAATCCCTTATTTTGCTCTGCTTGTGCATGCTTTTGCTTTACCTATTAAACTGTCTTTATCGCAACCCATGAGTTTTCTCACTTTTACCCTTCCAGTTCTCTCCCCCATCGCACTGTGGGGGGAAGTGAGTGAGCAGCTGTGTGGTGCTTAGTTGCTGGCCAAGGTTAAACCATGACAAACTCCTTGGCTCAATACCTTGCAAGACCTGAGCCTGCTTAAAAGCTGTAATCCCTGCTTCTCTTCATGGAGTATCAACTGTACTACAATACACAAATCATTTTATAATGTCTCTTACACTAACTTCCTGAATGACTGAACCAGTCCAGGGGCTATGAAAGCAAAGAAAGTTATCAGTGCTTTGATCTCAACGGGTCCCACTGAATAAACAGGTTCTAAACCCAAGGGTGAAAAAAAGAACCATAACCCTGTAAGTCAAATGAAGTTTGCCACCAATCTGAATGGGACTAGGAATTTTTAAAATAGTGAGGAGACTACCAAAGAACACAAGGAAGGGGGAAATTTTATCAAAAGTCTATTTCCCCAAGAAGTCAATACTGGGATTCTGCCTACTTGCATTCCTCTTTCATTTCAGTTCACTACAATTTTTAGCAAGACATTAAGAACATCTCTTAGCATTGCTGAATGCTTGTAAACACCAGCTGGTTTCTATCCCATTCCAGGGAATGAAGTCACATCATACATTCTTCACTTTTAAAAGAAACCATTTCCTTAATTCTGCATTACCTTAATAATAGAAGGTGTTCCACCTATCATCTGTGGTTTGGGGACCAACTGACACTAGAACTTGATGATTTCTTCTGCTAAATAAAAGAGAGACATAACAAATGTCAGAAATTTTTATGAAGAAAAAGGAAAGCCAAGTAGAATTCTATATTAAAAATAATTAGGAGTCCATTAGAACATTTTATGCACAATCAAGTCATCCAAAAATAACTTCTCCTATGTAACTTTGATTCACATAGACTTATTTCAGACAGGTTTGCCAAGACCAGAATAGGCTGAATTCTTTTGTACTGTTTTCTGGAGTATATATAAATGTATGCTACTTCCTATGGCAGAGATACTAATTTTAATTAATCATTAAACCAACAGTAATCATATACATAAACAGTGACAATTTAGGAGTAAGATTTTAATTAAAAGTTCCAGTGAAAATAAGATGGGCAAGCAATTGCTACACAGAAATAAATTGAATGGCAATGCAGAAGGTAACATTACACCTCAGACAGGGAAGTAAATATACAAAATTAAGGGCAGAATGATGGCTTTTCTAGTTTAATAAATATACTTGCAACTGAAACAAAAACATGACTTTTCCTGCGAACCTCCAGTTCTGCACCAATGCAATTCCATTATTAGCAAGTATCACTGGAACAACTAACTCAGTGATTGCTGAAATCACATGTAACAAAGACTAGGAAAATCAGCTGTTAGTAATCATAGAATCATAGAATATCTTGAGTTGGAAGGGACCCATAAGGACTGAGTGCAATTCCCTGCTCCTCGCAGGACTACCTAAAACTAAACTATAAGAGTAAGAGCATCATCCAGACGCTCCTTGAACTCGGACAGGCTTGGTGCCGTGACCACTTCCCTGGGGAGCCTGTTCCAGTGACCGACCACCCTCTCAGTGAAGAACGTTTTCCTAATGTCCAATCTGAACTTCCCCAACGCAGATTCATACCATTAATAATGAACACAGTAAAAAGTATCAGATTTTTGGAAGCGGAAGATGGGTAAGACCTATCATTTTGTCTGATGAGTGGTAATTCAAGATTTACAACTGAACACTTCAGTGATTCTCTACAAGTAGGGAAGTCTGCAGAATGATGGTTCAAAGATCCAAAAAGCAAACTTGTATTCAAACTCAGAACCACCAGTTTTCAAATAATCAGACACTTGGGACTAAAACACTGGTAGTCTCATAGTTCCCTTTCATTGAGGTAATTGCCACCTCATGTTCTCTTTCTGATTTAGCTCTAAAACCAGGAGAGAATCTCACATAAACAAAGCTGCACATTCAAGATTAAAGTAGTCCACCTCTACATAATCAACCTCCAGTCAGAGCCCAGGGCAGAGGATCATATTCTGTTGCCATTTACATAAGATTAACATCACAAAAATTTGACCCAACAGTACAGATTCTGACACAAAGTAGGACATTTACCTCAAAGATTTCGCACTTTGTACTAGTCACACTGAAAACAATGACATCCAAGTAGGACATCACAGTATGCTACAAAAACACAAGGGTAATGGCGATTTCCCCATTATAATCCATCTCTTTCGTTCCCTTTAGAAACTGGTCTTTAGAACTGGTCTTCCAGTTCTATGTGACAATGTTCCTAGAAGCAGGTGAAGGAGGCATGATGTATTATAGTTTTGTAGAGCCAGTACTGAGATCCAGAACATCTTGGATTTTCTCTCTGATGTAGTACATTAAAGACTCGGTAATGAGCATTATCCACAAACCCTCCCATTCAACTTTTAAATAAGTTAAGTTGCTGAAAGAACACAAGATTTAAGTGCTGCCTTTCCATTTAAAAAACAAACAAACAAACAAACAAACAAACAAACAAACCAAGAAAACCACCAAACTCCATAAGTTCTCAATGTCTATCTCAGGGCCAGCTGAAATTACAGCCATTGGTTCAGAACAGGAAGTTGTCAATAGTACTTAAAAGGTGTTCAGAACTTACTTTTGGAATTCAATAATATGAGGGGGCATTCATTATTAAGGCGTTTTTCTTCTGAACCAGCTGCTACGGGTACTGAGTCCTTTCCTTCCCAGGAAGTGGCGGGACATCATCTGCTGATGGGAAGTAGAAAATAAATCTTCTTGGCTTGCTTTGCTTCTGCACACGGCCTTTGCTTTTTTCTTCATTAAACTGCTTTTATCTTGATCCATGAGTTTTTCACCTTATTTTCTCCCCCCCATCCTGCTGAGGAGGAGGAGTGAGAGAGTGGCTTGGTGGGCACCTGGCAGCCAGCCAAGATCAACCCACCACTGAGAAAATATAATGAACGGCTCGTGGGTCAAGATAAGGATGGGGAGAGATCATTCACCAATTACCGGCACAGGTAAAACAGACTCGGCTTGGGGAAATTAGCTTAATTTATTACCAATCAAATCAGAGAAGGGTAATAAGAAAGAAAATAAAATCTTAAAACACCTTCCCCCCGCCCCTCCCTTCTTCCCAGGCTCAACTTCACTCCTGATTTCTCCACCTGCTCCCCCTGAGCGGTGCAGGGGGATGGGGAATGGGGGTAGCGGTCAGTTCATCACACATTGTCTCTGCCACTCCTTCCTCCTCACAATCTTCCCCTGCTCCAGCGTGGGGTCCCTCCCATGGGAGACAGTCCTCCACGAACTTCTCCAAAGTGGGTCCTTCCCATGGGCTGCAGTTCTTCACAAACTGCTCCAGTGTGGGTCCCTTCCATGTGTCCTTTCCATGGGGTGCAGTCCTTCAGGAACAGACTGCTCCAGCATGGGTCCCCCACGGGGTCACAGGTCCTGCCTGCAAACCTGCTCCAGCATGGGCTTCTCTCCACAGGGCCACAGGTCCTGCCAGAAGCCCGCTCCAGTGCAGGCTCCCCATGGGGTCACAGCCTCCTTTGGGCACATCCACCTGCTCTGGCGTGGGGTCCTCCACGGGCTGCAGGTGGATATCTGCTCCACTGCGGACCTCCATAGGCTGCAGAGGGACAGCCTGCCTCACCATGGTCTTCGCTGCAGGGGAATCTCTGCTCTGGTGCCTGGAGCACCTCCTCCCCCTCCTTCTTCACTGACCTTGGTGTCTGCAGAGTTGTCTCTCTCACATGTTCTCACTCCTCTCTTCTGGCTGCTGTTGCACAGCAGTTTTTTTCCCTTCTTAAATATGTTATCCCAGAGGTGCTACCACCGTCGCTGATTGATTGGCTCAGCTTTGGCCAGTGGCGAGTCCATCTTTGAGCCAGCTGGCATTGGCTCTATCAGACATAGGGGAAGCTTCTGTCATCTTCTCACAGAAGCCACCCCTGTAGCCCCCCTGCTACCAAAAACTTGCCATGCAAACCCAATAGAACCACACAGACACAAGCCTTTTTTTTTTTTCCAGTCTGAACTAGCAACAGTAAACAACCTTTATTTAGAGTGAAATAAACCCTTTTTCTGAGCATAAACTTAATTATGTTAATCAATTAAATAATATGGGGGGGAATGGTTAATGCTAACATTTCTCTGTTTCATGGTAAGTGGAACAGTGATGAAGGTACAGGTGGGAGAGAGAGAAGGAAAAGAAAAAAAAAAAAGAAATACAAAATAAATTATTTTATTCCATGTTAGAGAAAGACTACTTGGAGGTAAGCCATATGGAAAGTTAGACCACACCAGTAGTCTATTCAGTATTCTTTACTGAATATTATATAAGATAGGCTAAATAGATATTTTAGTTCCCAGGATTATCTTTTGAAAGTAACTTCTTTGGTATCTACCTCAATACATTTATAAAAGGAAAAAGATCGGCAACATTATGCTACTAGGTTCATCCTTCTCTTAGGCTTAGTAAAATAATGCTGTTGTGTGCTTCCCCAATATCCTCTACACAATGCTCCCTCCAGGCAAACTAGCTCTGATACTCTTTATCAACATAGCAGTTGATGCTGTTCCCATCTTCTCCCCCTTCTAGAAGTTTTCATATTTTTCTGTGAGTCTCAGCCCCAAGCAGCTAAAGGAAGAATCATCTTGCAGCTGTACTCACATCTGGCTTCCCAACCTGATAATAACAGACTCAATGCATTATCAAAGCATAGCTTCTTTATGAAATGAATTAGAAGAATCAACAGCCTATACAGAATTATGTGTGAAGGAATAAATGCTGTGGCATACAGATACTTATGAAGTCTACTCTTCATTATTAGCAGTGGCTTTAAAACAAAAAGCCAAAACACTATTTTCATAACAGAACTTGAATTCCTCCATGTTTAATAAAGTAGGCATAAAATACATATTCCTTTTATATGCAGATTTTCCCAGTAAAGAAATGCAATAAGATTTATGGCTAGAAATATTGATTAAATGTTGATAATTAATGGACTATATAATTCAATTGTTTGTTATGATTTTGCAATGAGAACGAATACAGTTCTGTTGTTTTCTTTTAAGATAAAACCCATCACATTAGGAAAGAATGTGCAATCTCTGTTCTGGAAATGCTTTTGACAACCCTAAGCAGTATTTCAGTTTCAGGCCCTTCTTGGCTGCAGCAGCACACTGTTCACTCATATTGAGCTTCCTGTCCACCAGGACCCCCAGGTCCCTCTCCACGGAGCTGCTCTCCAGCCAGGTGGATCCCAGTCTGTGCTGCACTCCTGGATTATGTTTTCCCAGGTGCAAGACCTTACACTTGTCCTTGTTAAACTTCATAAGGTTCCTGTTAGCCCACTCTTCCAGCCTATCCAGATCTTCCTGCAGGGTGGCTCTGCCTTCCAGAGTGTCTACTTCCCCACTCAGTTTGGTGTCATCTGCGAACTTCATCAGGCTACACTTGATCCCGTTATCCAGATCACTTATGAAGATACTGAATAGTGTTGGGACCAATATCGATCCCTGGGGGACCCCACCTGTGACGGGTTGCCAGTTTGAAAAAGAGCTATTTACCATCGCCCTTTGGGTGCGGCCCGCCAGCCAATTCCTCACCCACCGCACAGACCATTTGTCTAGGCCATAACGCATCAGTTTCTCCAGGAGGAGGCCATGGGGAACTGTATCCAAAGCCTTGGAGAAGTCCAAGTAGACAACGTCGACTGCTCACCCCATGTCAACCGAGCAGGTCACTTTATCATAGAAGGCCACCAGATTTGTCAGGCACGATCTGCCCTTGGTGAAGCCATGTTGGCTTTATCCAATCACGTGCTTCATTTGACTTGTGATGGCCCCCAGGAGGATTCGTTCCATAGAGGATGTATGTCCATAAAGGATGTATGTCCTGTTAAGTAAAGAATAATGAGCTAAGCAAGCAGCACATATTTTGTTTATGCTGCTTGAAAGCATGACTCTAGATGGTAGGATTTGTTAGGGAGGGTCCTGTTTCATACCATATCTGGTAAGAATGGCCCCATTCTAAGCTAAGGCTTCCAATTCCTAAGGTATATGACCCTGTCTTTCTTCTAATACAGCATTTTTACATTCAGACACTGGTGATGCACAGACTAGATTTTTAGACTGATACGGTAGCTCTGCTTGGTATTTCACTCTACAACAATAAAAAGAATAGCTCTTTCCAGATCATAATAACACAATCACATGACAATCATATGAATCAATTCAAAACAGAGTAGGGGCATTTCAGAGCATTCTACATGCATGTTACCATACAAACACACACAATGGGAGTGTTTGGTTTGCATCAAAATTATAAATTACACATGTAATCATGCACTAAAGTACACTTCAGCCTTCAATGGATAATGTCATATTTATATTTTTTAAATACACTGGAACTTAATATTTCCAAAGTTAACTAATCTGAACAACAACCAGCTGAATTCTAGCCTATCACCTGTTTCTTCTACAAACGTTATTTTTAATGCATACACTTCAAAGTCATTTATTCTGTCTTATGTCAAAATATTATTAAAATAAAAGCTCAGTACTGTATCTAAACCACCAAAGAATCTTACTCTGAAATCCACAAACTCAATCAAACTAGTGCTTTAGTATGCATCATAGAAGATTAGGGAGGGATTACAATTTGTACTTGAATCAATTTAGCCAAGAATCCCATAAAAAGAGTTCCTGTTTTGCCACCCCTTTGTCCCCAAGAGCCTCTGAAGGGGCAATACTGAACACAGTATTCAGCGACAGAACAGCGGGACCACATGTTATCTTCTACTCTTGAAACACTGCTTGACTTCCACAGACAAGTGAAAGGCTTTCACTTGGGATCTGCATGGTCTCCTCTCACTTGTATGTCACCTGAGCCCCATGCCATGTCATCCTCTGGAAACAACCAGGGAAAGTGGGGAAGGGCAAGAGCACCATGAAGGGGTCTGGCGTATCCTTTTACTGGGGCAAGGCACAAGGAGTGCCTGGCTCAGCACACAGTTTGCACCACTAGTGAGTGAAACGCAACTCTTCAAGCAGTTCCTACTTATTATATACGTGCAAAGTGGCAAAGGGTAACAGACAGCAGGGAGCAACTCATTGTAAAACATGAACTGCCTTACTGGGTAAGGCCAAAGATTTCCCATTTCCCTGTATCTAGCAGTAGCCAACAGTGTATATAAAAGAAAATAAAAAAGATGTAAAAATAGGTTAGGTATATGGTGATACTCCTCCCAAATATTCTCACAGATTCAAACAATTTGTGACCCAGGGACTTCTTAGTTCTAGCATATTTAATAAACTCTCCTGGGTTTTCTCTTCGGAGAACTTGTTCCATCTCCCCTTGAATACATTTTATCTTTTAGCATCCAAAGGCTTCTAAAACACTAATGCCTTCATGGAATACGAAGTCAAAACTGAGCTGAAATTGGTGGAAGGGCACATGTAAGCTGAAGACGATGTCGAGATGAAGGGTAAAGAAAAACCACACCAGCTGTCTCTCATGTGCTAACACGTCGCATAAAAAATTGTCAAAAGGGCTGGAACATTGTGAGGGAAGGAGAGTAAAGGAAACTTGCAACTTCTTACACTCAACCACTTTGCAATGGCATGCTGCAAACATGTTGATGCAGGATCATAATGTCAAAAGACACTGAGCAAGGAGAGGGATGGATACGGAAAAACTGCAGCACACTATTTACTTTTACTGGGTTGCAGATGCATCCCAGTGGCAAACATATGCAACAGCTTCAAGTGCATGAGCAACAAATTCCAACAAGAATAATTTATTTTCTGTCAATATCTACCATACACAAAAGCAATAAAAACATTTCATTACAGCAGATTCAGATTCACAAGTAGCGTCTGATTCTCTTTAGAGTGCAAGTTCAACAAACTTAAGGTTCTGAAAACCAAGACATGAAGAGCTGAGATATATACCTCTGTGACTTGAATCTTTGTCCTTGAGCAGTGCCTGATATAGAATCACAGAATCATAGAATCGTTTAGGCTGGAAAAGACCTTTGAGATCATAGAGTCCAACCGTTAACCTAGCACTGCCAAGTCCACCACTAAACCATGTCCCTAAGCACCACGTGTATCCGTCTTTTAAATACCTCCAGGGATGGAGACTCAAGCACTTCCCTGGGCAGCCTGTTCCAGTGCCTGACTACCCTTTCAGTGAAGAAGTTTTCCCTAATATCCAACCTAAACCTCCCCTGGCGCAACTTGAGGCCGTTTCCTCTTATCCTATCACTTGTTACTAGGGAGAAGAGACTGACCCCCCACCTCGCTACAACCTCCTTTCAGGGAGTTGTAGAGAGCAATAAGGTCTCCCCTCAGCCTCCTCTTCTCCAAACTAAACAACCCCAGCTCCCTCAGCCGCTCCTCATAAGACTTGTGCTCTAGACCCTTCACCAGCTTTGTTGCCCTTCTTTGGACATGCTCCAGCACCTCGATGTCCTTCTTGTAGTGAGGGGCCCAAAACTGAACACAGTACTCGAGGTGCGGCCTCACCAGTGCCCAGTACAGGGGGACAATCACTTCCCTATTCCTGCTGGCCACACTATTTCTGATGCAAGCCAGGATGCCATTGGCCTTCTTGGCCACCGGGGCACACTGCTGGCTCATATTCAGCCACCTGTTGACCAAAACCCCCAGGTCCTTTTCTGCCAGGCAGCTCTCCAGCCACTCTTCCCCAAGCCTGTAGCGTTGCATGGGGTTGTTGTGACCCAAGGGCAGGACTCGGCACTTAGCCTTGTTGAACCTCATACAATTGGCCTCGGCCCATCGATCCAGCCTGTCTAGATCCCTCTGTAGAGCCTTCCTACCCTCCAGCAGATCAACACTCCTGCCCAACTTGGTGTCATCTGCAAACATACTGAGGGTGCACTCAATCCCCTCATCCAGATCATTGATAAAGATATTAAACAGAACTGGCCCCAATACTGAGCCCTGGGGAACACCACTCGTGACCGGCCGCCAACTGGATTTAACTCCATTCACCACAACTCTTTGGGCCCGGCCATCCAGCCAGTTTTTTACCCAGCAAAGAATACGCCTGTCCAAGCCATGAGCAGCCAGTTTCTCCAGGAGAATGCTGTGGGAAATGGTGTCGAAGGCCTTACTAAAGTCCAGGTAGACAACATCCACAGCCTTCCCCTCATCCACTAAGCGGGTCACCTTGTCATAGAAGGAGATCAGGTTAGTCAAGCAGGACCTCCCTTTCAGAAACCCATGCTGGCTGGGCCTGATCCCCTGGTTGTCCTGATATCCTGCAGAAAGTGGAATTTTCCACTGAGCAAAACTATGAACCACCTGTCCTCTGTGAAGAGAATCTGGCAATAAGGAGAAGGAGCTAAAAGATAAGAAAGTATTTGTTTTATTAACGAACCGTGGAAAACTAACGACTATACGCTTGAAGAGGAGCTAATAGACTGATAAAAGGGAACATCTTGGCGCCAAAGGCTGGATGATGGCCAAAAAACCATGAAGTCAGATAAAACTGCAGTAACTGGGTGAGGGGAGATCGTGACCACTGATTCAATTCAGGACTGGAAAGTCTTGCCCCCCCCACACCTGAAAGGAGTATGTGTGCTAATTTGCATAGCAAGCAAGGCTAATTTAAATACAGTAAACCAATAGTGCATGAAATGTTAATCGCTAACCAATAAGTTTAAATTTGGGTGGGTTTATACTAATCATGTAGCAAGATAAATATGCTGTAGTTTTGTACAGAGGTGTGCTAGATTTGTGGAACTGCCACCTAGCACCCATCATTGTGCAAATATGAAGGAAATAAAATACCTTTGCTCTGTGTGTTAATTGGCGTCTGCACACCGGGCTAACGACCCCGCTTTTGGGACAATAGTCCTGTACGTGCCGTGTGATGGCACTCAAGATAATCTGCTCCATAACCTTCCCCGGCACTGAGGTCAGGCTGACAGGCCTGTAGTTCCCTGAATCTTCATTGAAATGAGGAATAAGCACAAGCTACAGCTGCCAGCTAAATTACAGCTGCCAATTAAATTAAGGAAAGCTTGCTCCACAGTTCAAATGGGAACACCCACTGACTTCAGTGAGTTCAGGACTTACCCTCTGAGCTTTGAGGAAGCTATGTATCATACAGCTGTATGCACCAGTCTGGTACTTGGTAACCTGGTTTCTTTTCTCTCCTACTGGGCTGTTGGATGACCTTAAGTAAGCCAATTCTAGTCCTGTGCTTCAACTCCTCCTCTTCCCCAAATTTTATCTATGTCAATTAAATAATGTTGCTAGTGTCCTTTATACAATGCTTTAAGATCTATGGATGGAAGTACAGCCAGTACATAACAGTTCCTCTCTGTCACTCCTTCCTCCTCACACTTCTCCCCTGCTCCAGCATGGCTCCTCTCCAGTCTGCTGCAGTGTGGATTCTCCATGGGTGGCAGAGGAATACCTGCTCCACCACGGTCTCTTCCACAAGCTGCAGGGAAATATATGCGCCGACATCTGGAGTACCTCCTCCCCCTCTTTCCTCTCTAACCTTGGTGTTTGCACTTTTGTTTCTCATGTTTTTTCCTCACTCCTCATACCATTTGCCATTTCTTAAATATGTTTTCAAAGAGGCACTACGAACTTCACTGATTCTCTCAGTTTGTCTGGAACCAGCTGTGTCTGGCACAGGGCAGCCCCTGGCCTCTTCTCACAGAGGCCATCCCTGCAGCCTCCCCACCCCCTTACCAAAACCTTGCCATATACACTCAATACAAAGGCCTCAGAAGAAGTGTTTTGATCTACTTCCACTTTTAAGCACTGTTGAGCCAATTACAAGAAAAAAAAAATGAACAAGTCAAATACACAAAACAAATTCTCAAGAGAAAACACACACACAGTATTCTCAGGGCTCAAAAACTGAAAAGCAAAAGCATCAGGACAATAAACAGCCTTCTTTTGCTAACTAGAAACAGATCTTCTCAGTGAGAGGTCAGAAACAGTAACTCTACAACCCAAACTGCAGGCTTCAACTCCCACCATTCCCACGAAGTCCACACTTCTATATAAAGAGCAACAACGTGCAGTCAAAGATTTTGGCGTTAAACTAAGAAGGTATGAAAGAATAACACTATTTAAGAAAAAAAACTAAACTGTCTAGAGAGGAAAGAAGGACCAAGTTTCCAAGTTAGACAAGCCTTTTTTGGCCAGGAAAGAAAGATAATTGCTTTAGTCATCTACCTCAGAGGACTATAATAAAAGTGTTCACTGGCCTTGATTTGCATTGCAATTAAATATACTATAGCTTTGGAGTTAAATACACTATAGCTTAGACAAAGTTATTTTGCAAATAATAGCTTCTACTATGAACTAAATATCAGGTGTACCTATTTCTGGCTTCCCATATATCAGTAATTGACATTTAAAGCCAACAAGTAAACAATTAGTAATAAATGTTTCGATGAATTATTCTCTTTCTGAATCTGCTGTTTACCTTGCATAGGGAAGTACTGTTCCTACTTGCAATAGCAGAGGTTGCTGGGGAACTAATAATCAGTACTGGCACTTACCTGCAACACTTGCTTCCTGGCTTGGACAGCACCTTCTCTTTGAAATACCAGTCTGATTCACTGTAGCTCTCAAGGACTTGTTTGGTGGCTAATGAATGAAGGCCCACTGCTTGTGGCTGCTGGGAAAGGGGTAACCCTTCATAGTACTGTTCCTAACACTGTGCACAATCCATACAGCTTTGGATTGTTAATAATAGCCACTATACTCAGACTATAAAATTGTTTATTGTAAACTCAATGTTATAACCCAGCAGGAACTCTTGAACTATAAATACCAGTTCCTGATGAGGCAGTATCTTCAAAGAGAAGCATTTTTCTAAAATACAGCACTGACCACATATATGCAAGTGTGTCAGGAGATGGCCCAGACATGCACCATCCACGTATGAACTCTCCCTTTGGAAGAAAAGCCAGGATGCAGAGAAGGTAGGAAGAGCCACAGCGCACTCCACTTCATCCCTGCTTCTGGACAATCAAAAACCCAGTACAATCAGATGCATACCAAAGTGCACCTGCACTGCAAAATAGACACATCCACTGAGATCCTGAATTTCCACTGATACATGAAATATTTAGTGAAAAGAGGAGCAAATCAAAGAAGTATTTCCATTAGGCTGCTCAGCAGCACAAGACAAAATTACATATTTCTGGAATGTATTGTGTGACTACAGTCACCAATCAATTATCTGAAAATTACTACTTTGCTATCAGAAGACAAAAATTTGTATAGGAGGAAATTAATTACCAACTTTTCTTCTTAATATGATGAAACACTTGAATTTACCTCTGCCACTTCTGCTTTTTTCTCTCCCAATTTGGAAGAAGCTCCACTTGCCTTCTTGTCACCATGCTGTAAGTATAGAAAATAAATGTGTAATTATTAAGATCTTGAATTATACCTTCTATGCAGGGAGATTCCCAAATATCTTAGTGCATATATGATCCATTTCACCTACCATAATATGAGAGAATGGAACATTATAAGTTTTCTTTCTCACTAATGTTTTACAAGATTTCTAAGTGATCCGATGGATAACTTCAAGTGAAATCACAGTTGGAAAGTAATGATCTTCAGGGCAGTATATTTAGAATCATAGAATGCTTTGGGATGGAAGGGACCTTTAAAGGTCATCTAGCCCAACCCCCCTGCAATTGGCAGGGACATCTTCAACTAGATCAGGTTGATCAGAGCCCCATCCAGCCTGTCCTTGAATGTTTCCAAGGATGGGGCATCTACCACCTCTCTGGGCAACCCGTTCCAGTGTTTCACCACCCTCATCATGAAAAATTTTTTCCTTGCGTTCAGTCTAAATCTACCCTCCTTTACTTTAAAACCATTACCCCTTGTCCTATTGCAACAGGCCCTGCTAAAAAGACTATCCCCATCTTTCTTATAAGCCCCCTTTAAGTACTGAAAGGCCGCAATAAGGTCTCCCCGCAGCCTTCTCTTCTCCAGGCTGAACAACCCCAACTCTCTCAGCCTTTCCTCATAGCAGAGGTGTTCCAGCCCTCTGATCGTTTTTGTGGCCCTCCTCTGGACCCTCTCCAACAGGTCCATGTCCTTCCTGTGCTGAGGACTCCAGAGCTGGACGCAGTACTCCAGGTGGGGGTCTCAGGAGAGCAGAGCAGAGGGGCAGAATCACCTCCCTTGACCTGCTGGCCACGCTTCTTTTGATGCAGCCCAGGATACGGTTGGCTTTCTGGGCTGTGAGAGCACATTGCTGGCTCATGTCCAGCTTTTCGTCTATCAGTACCCCCAAGTCCTTCTCGGCAGGGCTGCACTCAATCCCTTCATCCCCCAGCCTGTATTGATACCGGGGATTGCCCCGACCCAGGTGCAGGACCTTGCACTTGGCCTTGTTGAACCTCATGAGGTTCACACAGGCCCACCTCTCCAGCCTGTCCAGGTCCCTCTGGATGGCATCCCGTCCCTCAGGCGTGTCAACTACACCACTCAGCTTGGTGTCATCTGCAGACTTGCTGAGGGCGCACTCGATCCCACTGTCTATGTCACTGATGAAGATATTAAACAGCACTGGCCCCAGTACGGACCCCTGAGGGGCACCACTTGTTACTGAGCTCCATCTGGACATGGAGCCATTGACCACTACCCTCTGGATGCAACCATCCAGCCAATTCCTTATCCACCGAACAGTCCGCCCATCAAATCCATATCCTTCCAATTTAGAGAGGAGGATATTGTGGGGGACCGTGTCAAAGGCCTTACAGAAGTCCAGATAGATGACATGCGTAGCTCTTCCCTCGTCCACTGATGCAGTCACTCCATCATAGAAGGCCACTAGGTTGGTCAGGCAGGACTTGCCCTTGGTGAAGCCATGCTGGCTGTCCCGAATCACCTCCATGTGCCATTAAACATGCAATCATGAACATCCACTCCAGCATCTGAAGTTTCCTCAGAAACATTCAAATGATCATTACGCCTAGCCCTCCTTACCTGGAAGACAACTGTTACTATAATTTTTATAATTATATTATTGATATACAAAAAATAATCTCTGTAATAGTTCAGGCACAAGTATACATTAGGGAATCCAGTTCTACTAGATTCCCCAAACCTCCTCTATCTTTCATCCCCTCCAAGGCATTAAACTTCTTGCTTTCACCTCACCTGAAATGCAATCCTGTTTGTCCCCCACATGCGACAACATACAGTAACACACAGTTTATTCAGCATCCACACAGGTATTCAGTGCAAGCTTTACTCTATATATCTGTGAAAAGCAGTGAATATGGTCCCTTAAAAAAATATTTAAAAAAAAATGTTGTTTAATCTTTATAACAGAACCCCCCAAAATGTAAAAATAAGCAAGAGATTTTACAATTACTATAAAAGACAATGTAATATAGTTATTATCAATATCTTGGCTAGTATAACTTCCCACAGCAACTCAAACATCTGAGAATGAGGATTCATGTCTGGTCTGTTTTGTTAAGTAGAGAGAGGAGATGATTTTGGACCCATTTATTCCCCTATTGTTTTGTGGGTTGAATAGCAGGAGGTAAAGTTTGCTAACCCATTAAAGCAATGAGTTCCTAAAGCATTTTCTTTACACGGCTACAGGGAGAAAATAATGATCCATGTATCAATGCACTATCTTCAACTGGAATGTGTTCAAGCTCATTAGACAGCCTGGGAAAACAGGCTGTTGAATGAACAAAATAAAACTAAAAGAAAAAAAAAAACATGTCTCTAATCTGTCTCCATTATGGTAGTACAGAACAAAAGTTTAAAAAACTTTTTTTTTAACAAAACCTCTAATAATTCAAGTTTTTAAAATTAGTTTTATCATCAATAAGATGATACTTGACAAGTTTTTAAATTAAAAATACTATTCTCATATTCCAATTTTGCCTCTTCAGAGGAAGAACAATTCACTTAGGTTGTCTTTTCAGGTAACAGGTGAACTGATTCACTGCCCTACTAAAGCACTTTCAGTACAGACACAATTGTACCAGTAAAAAGCACAGATAACTGGTTTAGTAAAAGCACACCACACACATACCAGTAAAAGCAATATCAGTGAGAGTGCTTTTGCTGACAAAAGCATAACTGTACCAGAGCCATCATAGCTATATGGTTCAGGAACTAGAGTTCCTACACAAAAAAGGCTCTGTAATGTAGAACAGGCCCTATTCCTAAATCAATACTCAGCATCACAAGCGCTACCCTGAATCCAGCTACAGGTCTTATTGTTATCAATGTAGATAGCATTTAGCTTGTGTAGAATTGTGAAAGCATACTGCATGTAATGCTAGGCTTCACAGGGTTGTCCAATTGGATATTTATTATCATGAAAGTTGGCTAACAATGCAAGCACGCCTTTCTGTGCATGGTCTGTAGTTTGTTTCTTTTATTTGTTTGTTTCTTTGAGTTTAGACATAGTTATAAAAGCAATAACACCAATTTAACTCCAGATTTTTTTCTTTTCTTTTTTTCTTCCTAAATCAAGTCACAGTTCAAAGAGTTTTATGCCTCGATTCCTCCCTGGTCTCTCTAGCTTCAACTATAGAATGCAGGAGCCTTATGTAGCACTGAGCATGCCAAACTTTTATCAGGGCCAAATCAGGTGTTACCCTTCCTCCCTAAGTCCATCTCCTCGTCTCCATACAAAGGAAACCCAGGCCAGACAGGAGCCACAGCATCGATAGGATGTCCAGTCCCAGGACTAAGATGGGGGGCATACACTGTGTCTCAGCAGATGGATGAAGCTCAGTGTCCCCTCTTAGGTGTCAAGACTTGTACATTTGTCTACCTTGGCATAGACTTCTGCTGTTTTCCTATCCCTAGACCGGGCTGTCAGGTACAGTACTCTGTGGTCCCTGCAGAGCATTTGGGGGCAGGTAAAGGGCAGGACGATGGGGTTGACAGGACTCTCTCAACCACCTTTAAAGCAGAATATCAGCTCCACATCCCTGGGGGACCTCAGGCCAATTTCACTGGCCACAGACTATAAGGAATGGACAAGGACCACAGCTTTATCACCCCCAAACTCAATTAGGATGCAAATTAAATGCTTACAGTCTTTCCTCCAGAAGGATATGCCAAACAGCATCTTTAATAATGAGACTTTGACTTAAAATCCAAACACTGTTTATTTTGACAATTGCAACAAGGAATATATATCCAGATCAAAGTATTTTTTCTATCCAGTCAGTTGGAATCAGGCAGCCGTGTATACATTAAGCACCAATACTCTCTGACCTCAGATAATAAAACAGTTTATGAAAGTATTATCTCACTTAAAAGTTTGCCATCCTGAGGAGGTAACCTAGGAAAGCACAACTTCCTCATATACCTTCTGGGTAGACCACACTGATTCCCTAAACAGCTCATGTTTAAAGTAAGAAAAGGGATCTTGGTTTAAAAACTGTCTTTAACAGCTCTTTGCTGCTCTGTATTTCCAAGCTTTGAAGCTTCTAGTTAATTTTTTTTTTTTTAATTAAAAAAAAAAATCAGTCTGCTCAGCTAGAGAATAAGCTAAGTTTTTCAGGGCTAGTATGTATGTCTTGCTCCTTTACATTCCCCAAATGGGTGGGAGAGATGGGTTTTTCTTTGGTCATTCTTTCCTTTTTCTACTCATCTTTCCTTGCAGTGCCAAACCAATGTATTCACACAGTAATAACATATCCATTAGCAGACCAATTGATAGGAGCAGCTCCAGCTCTGTCACAAAAACCACTCAGCATAGTTTAAGTTATATTTTTAAGTTTAAATATCTAACAACTGTTCCTTATAGTTGTTAGAAAATCTAGTTGGTCCAAAATATTTTCCCAGTTTATTAACTAATAACATAGTATGCAAAACCACCCATAATCATAATATCTTCACAAAATCTATCCCAAAATAAACAAAGAAAAAGAAGTATCATAAACAAGAAAGTTTATCTTAAGATCTTCATCATGTTCTACAGCATACAAAAATGCCACGATGCTATCATTTTATAGACACACCTTTGCCTTCTGATATGAGCATTCATAAACTAGAAAGTAACTGACCTAAGTGAAAAGTACAGAGCAAAACACTAATAACTGAACTCACAACTGCATTTTTCAGTCTGCACTTGCAAAAATCAGAACTCAGCTAAAGGGCTTACTTCAAGCAAGACTGAAATTCTTTCTAGGCCTCAAGAGTCCCATCAGCATTAACGCATCTTTGGTTCAAAGCCATTACATAGCATCTTGGAGGACCGCAGTGATGAAATGTTCAGTAACTGGGTAAGAAGGGAAGTCTACTTGCCAGATTCTCAGCTGATGTCAACTAACATAGCACTATAGATATTAAAGGAGATATATCATTTTATGCTGATAGGAATCTGACCCTTGTTTTCAGTTGAAATAGGGAAAAAGACAGATCTGTGATGCTGTTCAGAAAACAGCAGGATGGAAAGATGTGTCAAGGAACTACAGTCGAGAAATGTAAGGAATGGATAGGTGAAAACCAGATTCTTCTTACAGCAATCACATTCTGCTTTAGATAAAACACCCAGTAAAAACCTTGATGGAAAAACTAATTAATCTCTTTTGCGTCCATTTCCTCTGTTATACCTTTCCTGCTTTGCTTACTTATCCTTTAGATCAGGTCTTCCAGGTAGAAACTGCCCTGTATGATGCATGTACAGCATTGGACAAAAGAAGACTCCAGTCTCACATGAGGTTAGCAGAGGTCAGCAGGTGATATTCTGGTGCAAATAATTATAAAGAGTGATTTCCAGCAGAGCATGTGGAGAAATGGTTTCTTTACCTGAATGCATATAGCAATGTTGTCTTAATATCTTTTCATACCTCGGATTCAATGACCCAGGACTACAGAGGCCTTTAATGTTCTTGTCATCATTTAATGCAGCAATTCCCAAACTTTGTGACTTTGTGTCACCTCTGGCGGGGGTGAGGAGGGGGGTGGGGTGGGAGGGGCACAGCTTGCACAGGCTGCACAGATGAGCCGAGCCGGAGATCACACCTATCCTGCCGGGCTGAGCCCCCTCACACCGCAGAGCCCCAGGCCCAGCCCTGCGACGCTCCTGCTCCGCCTCCTCAGTGCTCACGGCTCCGGTAGGGAGGGGCAGTGCCCCACGTATTTACCATGGCGCAAAAGCCATAGCCATCACTCGCTCCGCCTCTCGGGCAGCATACTATAGCCCAGTACCATCCCGCCCCCCACCCGCCCACTGCTGGGCCCCAAGCGGAGGCGACGTTGGTGGGGGAGGGCAGACGGAGCGGAGCGCGCGTCCCAGCCTACCAGGAGGGTACCCTCTGCGCTCCCCGGCTCCCTGGACCCCTCTGTCTCGCCCTACCCTACGCTGCCCGCCTTACCCTGAGCTCCTACCACTTTGCGTGCAGACCCGCTGTCCCAGAGCGGGGCTGTCCCTCCTGCCCCATGAGACAGGCCCCCCTCCCCGTTGTTTCAGCGGCCTCCGCAGGCAGTCCACAACGCAGAGCTGTGGCACAACGCGGAGGCCGTCCGCTCCCGTCCGCTCTCCCCCTGCGTCAGCCAGCACCACCTTACCGCCCAGGCCCTGGCGGCTCCAGCCCCTGCAGGCTTGGAGGAGGTCGGCTGCCTCCCTTTCCTGGGCTGAGACATGGCAGCTGAGCTCCCTCCCGGGTGTCTCTCCGGCTCTACTGCAAGCCCAGAGGCAAGCGAGGAAAAAAAAAGGGGGGGGGGGGGGCGGTTACTTAAACGTGAAGCGGTTTTTCCTACGTTCCCAGAGCTAAAACCAGACTGCGTTCTAGCTCATCACTCCTCTTCCTGCAGCCGGTAAGAGCCGGGAGGGCTCACCCCGCCCGTGCTCCGCACACCCCGCAGGAGGCAGAAGAGAGTGGGGTACAGCTCGCTGTGAGATGCCTTCTGTTTATTTTTGCCTCCTAGGATAAACCTTGGGCTTCTTGTAGACCAGAGCTGGGGAGTTGCCCTGTCTAGACCCCGGAGTCACTTACCTCTCCTGTAGTGAGAACCACCTACAAATGAGCCCAGGCCTCAGTGCTCTGATCTCCAGCAGAGCTTGTCCAAAATTTGGTTGATCTGGTTCTGATTTAGATCTGTGCTTAAATGACCAGTAAGTTTTCCCTTGGCTGGTTGTAATTGTGTTTGAGGAAGTAGC
Source organism: Nipponia nippon (assembly GCF_047370975.1). Lineage (NCBI taxonomy): Eukaryota > Metazoa > Chordata > Aves > Pelecaniformes > Threskiornithidae > Nipponia > Nipponia nippon. Next base: position 1,236,035 of record NW_028262339.1, on the reverse strand, counting down.
CACTAAGCATTCTTTGCTGCGTAAATGTGATTTTTCAGGTAGCAAAATTACTCTTAAAACAGGAAAATCTTGCACAAAACAAGCTTGGCTTTTTTTTTTTTTTTTTTTTTTTTTACGGGTTTGGAAAAAAGTGTAGACACTTTCCTAGATTAAAGTGCAAGTGGATGTACGAAAAGATAACTTTTTCTCATGAAAATCAATCCCTCTGCCTTTCTGCAGAGCCCCTTGAAAAAGCATTAGTTTTTGACATCTGATCCTGAATTGATGCTTGGAGCCATTCACAGCTCCCCTCCTGGGATCCTGCTTGTTCAAAGCTTTCTGCTTTCTTTGAGCAAAGGCCAGCAGTAGTTCCAGGTACCTACCTGTTCCTGTAACTTAGGCTCCTTTAGCGTTTAACCCTTGCCATCCCAAGAACCTGAAATTGCATATAATGCAAAGGATACTTTCCCTCCAAAAGAATAGATTCAGTTTTGAAGTCTGCCCTATATCTTGTGTTGGGTTTTTTAAAGTGTAGCATTACAGCTCATATGTACTGCAACTCAGGTTATTAAATCCAAAAGCCTTGTTTTTTTTTAAAGAGTAAATTCTAAATATGTCCCAATCCATGTGAGTGTTTACACAAATGAGTTGCCCAAGATGTACTGACAGCTCTTCCAAAATACAGCAGGAATAATTAATGGTCAATCAAAGCTGCTGGAAGATTAAGCATGACCAAATGACCCTGGTCGAAAACTGAAAATATGCCATGAGTATGAATGGTATAATACTGATTCTGGATGAAAGACTTGATTTGGTTTGGCCAAGTCTCCTGTTCATCTGGATGTGTAGCTGAAATGGAAAATTCACCATTTTAAGAGCAGTTCTCCAAGACTTTCTCAGTGAAGAAACAAACTGGGATTAATGTAGTATAGTAATGTATTGGATTTGCGTGACAAGGTTTTGGTAGCAGGGGGGCTACAGGGGTGGCTTCTGTGAGAAGCTGCTAGAAGCTTCCCCTATGTCTAATAGAGCCAATGCCAGCCAGCTCCAAGAGGGACCTGTTGCTGGCCAAGGCCAAGCCAATCAGCGACGGTGGTAGCACCTCTGGCATAACATATTTAAGAAGGGGAAAAAAACTGCTGTGCAACAGCAGCTGGAAGAGAGGAGTGAGAATATGTGAGCGAGACAACTCTGCAGACACCAAAGTCAGTGAAGAAGGAGGGGGAGGAGGTGCTCCAGACGCCAGAGCAGAGATTCCCCTGCAGCCCATGGTGAAGACCATGGTGAGGCAGGCTGTTCCCCTGCAGCCTATGGAGGTCCACAGCAGAGCAGATATCCACCTGCAGCCCGTGGAGGACCCCACGCCGGAGCAGTCTGTTCCTGAAGGACTGCACCCCGTGGAAAGGACCCACACTGGAGCAGTTTGTGAAGAACTGCAGCCCGTGGGAAGGACTCACGTTGGAGAAGTTTCATAGAATCATAGAATACCAGGTTGGAAGGGACCTCAAGGATCATCTGGTCCAACCTTTCTAGCACAATCTAGATGAGATGGCCCAGCACCCTGTCCAGCTGAGTCTTAAACGTGTCCAGCGTAGCAGAGTCAACCACTTCCCTGGGGAGATTATTCCAATGGTTGACTGTTCTCATTGTGAAAAATTCTCCTCTCGTGTCCAATCGGAATCTCCCTGGGAGTAACTTGTACCCGTTACCCCTTGTCCTCACCATGTGACTCCTTGTAAAAAGGGAGTCACCATCTTCTTTGTAGCTCCCCTTTAAGTACTGGTACATGGTGATGAGATCACCTCTAAGCCTCCTTTTCTCAAGGCTGAACAAGCCCAGCTCTCTCAGCCTATCCTCATATGGCAGGCTTCCCAGACCCTTGATCATCTTGGTGGCCCTTCTCTGGACCCCCCTCCAGCCTGTCCACATCTTTTTTGTATAACGGGGACCAGAACTGTACACAGTATTCCAGGTGTGGCCTGACAAGCGCTGAGTAGAGAGGGATAATGACTTCTTTATCTCTGCTGGTGATGCCCTTGTTGATGCAACCCAGCATCCTATTGGCCTTCTTGGCTGCAGCAGCACACTGTTCACTCATGTTGAGTTTGTGGAGGACTGTCTTCCATGGGAGGGACCCCATGCTGGAGCAGGGGAAGAGTGTCAGGAGTCTTCCTCCTGAGGACGAAGGAGCAGCAGAAACGTGTTATCAACTGACCACAACCCCCATTCCCTGTCCCCCTGTGCCACTTGGGGGAAGGAGATAGAGAAATTGGGAGTCAAGCCCGGGAAGAAGGGAGGGGTGAGGGGAAGGTGTTTTAAGATTTATTTTTATTTTCTCATTACCTTACTCTGACTGGATTGGTAATAAATTAAATTAATTTTCCCCAAGTTGAGTCTGTTTTGCCCGTGACGGTAATTGGTGAACGATCTCTCCCTGTCCTTTTCTCGACCCATGAGCCTTTCGTTATATTTTCTCTCATCTGTCCAGCTGAGGAGGAGGACTGATAGAGTGACTTTGGTGGGCACCTGGCATCCAGCCAGAGCCAACCCACCACAAGTAAATATCCGTCAAACATTGTAACAAGAATGATGTAATTGATAACGTGAACTGGACTTCCAGTGAAAGGGGGTTCAAAATGCAATAGTTATCTATAAACTGGTATGCCTAGCTGTATATAGATACATACATACTCATATGCAAAGTTTATATACATGAGAAGGGGAAATTCAAATTGTAACTGTTCAGCAGTGGTAATTCATGACCAAGGAATGATCTGGCATGGAGGGCAAGAAGGCCTAACTGCAGAACGGGTTAAACTGGCTGGAAGCAGGAATGCCAGAGACAGAAGGACTCCCTGTAAGGGAGTGAAGTTTCCCTTTGTGATAAGAAATGCTGTGGTATTGTCTTGTGTCAACCTTGGAATGTTCTCAGGGTTCTGAGTTCTCAGGGGCCACCTTTGGTCAACAGAGCTGGTGCTGGGGGATGAACCAAACACTGGGCTAAGGCATCTGATGCCAACACTCACATGATTGGTGCAGGTGTATGTGTGTATAACGAATCAGCTTGTTAAGCATTTTTGCAGACTCCTTGTAGAACTGCTTATGGCAGTAGGACTCTGTCCAATGCATTGTTCATTAAATCTTTTTATATTTAAGCAGAAGCGTGTGTTTAATTCACCTCAAGGAGTACAATAAAAATTCCTCAGCACATGAATTGGCATGGTTGACTAATTTTATCTTGCTCAGATCATGTCTGTACACAGCTTAAGTAAAACAAATGCATGGTATTTAGGCTAGTTGTGCAAAACAGCTATATAATGAATTGTATTACTCCAAAGAAGTAATAGCAGCAACAGTTCCTAAACATATATATGTGCAAGAAGGCCGTGTACGTCAACAGGAGGAACCAAAAGTGTTTGCATTTTTAGGGAATGTTCACTGCCTAAGCAGCTATTCCCTGATTCCTCCAGGGCAAAGGCAGTAGGACTAAGTTACTGTGTGGGAAGTCCATAAATCCAATTAGTGCTCAAGCCCTTCCCCTGTCATATAAAGGGAGAATTAGACACATCAGAACCTCAAGTGGCTGAAGGTGAATCTCTAGAGGCCTTGGGGAATGGCTGTAACCCCAAGAGAGGAAGGATGGTTCAGACATGTCAGTTGCCTAAGGCCTTCCCTACTCTTCCTTTCTGGGTAGCTCTGTACCCTGTACAAATTTTTTTAGCTAGCCTTTGAAGTGATTAAATCTATGACATGTATGAATTTTGCACTTCACTCTATGGGTTAAGTGCCTAAAATTTTAAGTACGTAGCCCTTAACTAAGCTCTGCATTGCATCTGGCCATGAATGTGTTAAGTGGATACATAGGACTGTTTTATAAGGATGCGCATATAGGCAAGATCCTCTGGAGGAGA